>NC_045695.1:11809561-11876063 GCF_003331165.1 Xiphophorus hellerii | reverse complement strand
GTCTTTAAACATTCAGAGATAGAAGGTAAACTTGAGAAGAACCAAACCAGAGCAGACAAGGACTGCAACAAAATAGATGCTGTGATGAAGAAGAACAGAGAGCCTGCAGATTGATGGTCAAACATCTTCAGCACATGGATGAATTGAAGGTTTCAATTAATTTCCGTTTTTGGGATTGCTTTTTCTTATATTGTGCCTCCATATCTGGCTTGTCTTTATTTATTATCGTAGCTGCTTCAGGTTTGCTTTTGTTACATTGTGCAGCCGTGTTTCCTGGCCTATTCGCTCGTCGGTTTACGGGTCAAGAGTGGCGATTTCAGCTCGACCTGACCGAGTCCTGTGAGCGTGAGATGCTGGGTGTCTGGGGTCACTCTGGAGGCTATATGTGCAGCAGCCTCTTGGTCATCCCCAAATACCTTTGCTGGGTTTTACAGGGTTAACTGGGCCACCTTTCACCTGGGATCCTATCCCAGCGCTCATCATCATCCCAGTGAGGTGGGCATGTTTTCGGGGTTGTTTCTTTTCTGTGTGTGATTTCTCAGGACTCTGTCGGTGATCGTCATCCAGTGCTTTAATCACCGCCTCTGGTGGTCATCTGGGATTCATCGAACCGTAGTTACAGTCGTGACTTTCGTTCTTCTTACCATGCAGAGTTTTTATAAAATTTGGGCTTTTTATTTATTGATTTACTTTTTTCTCATCCATTAAAGCTGATGCACAAATTGTCTCTGAGAATATCAAAAAATTATTGTTTTCCTTATGTTCAGCTGAAGTGTCTCCTCTCCTGTCTTTGTCTCTTTCTTCAGATTTTGATATTCGGTGTCAGAGTGACCATAAAGCGTCTCTGAAGAAGAAGTTCCAGAGTCTCTCTGAAGGCGTCGCTGAAGCTGGAAATCAAACCGTTCTGAACCAGATCTACACAGAGCTCCACATCACAGAGGGGTTAACTAGAGAGGTCAACCAGGAACATGAGGTCAGACACATTGAAACAGCATCCAGGAAACAAGAAACAATCAGAAGAGAAGACATCTTTAAAGTCCCACCTGGAAGAGATCAACCAATCAGAACAGTGATGACCATGGGAGTGGCTGGCATTGGGAAAACACTGTTAACACAGAAGTTCACTCTGGACTGGGCTGAAGGCAAAACCAACCAGAACATTGATTTCATATTTCCATTCACTTTCAGAGAGCTGAATATGTTGAAAGAAGAAAAGTTCAGCTTATTAGGACTGATTCATAAATTATTTTCTAAAACCAAAGAAATCAGCAGCTTTGAAACGTTCCAGGTTCTGTTCATCTTTGATGGTCTGGATGAAAGTCGATTTACTCTGATTTCAAGAACAATCCGATCCTGACTGATGTTACAGAGTCCAGCTCAGTGGATGTTCTGGTGACAAACCTCATCAGGAGGAAACTGCTTCCCTCTGCTCTCCTCTGGATAACCACACGACCTGCAGCAGCCAATCAGATCCCTGCTGAGTGTGTCGGCATGGCAACAGAGGTCAGAGGGTTCACTCACCCCCAGAAGGAGGAGTACTTCAGGAAGAGATTCAGAGATGATGAAGAGAAGGCCAGCAGGATCATCTCCCACATCCAGAAATCAAAAAGTCTCCACATCATGTGTCACATCCCAGTTTTCTGCTGGATCACTGCTAAAGTTCTGGAGGATGTGATGAAGACCAGAGAGGGAGAAAAACTGCCAAAGACTCTGACTGAGATGTACATAGCATTCCTGGAGGTTAACTTCGCAATCAAGAAGGAAAAGTATGATGGAGGAAAAAAGACAAGATCAATCTGGAGTCCAGAGAACAAGAAGTTGATTGAGTCTCTAGGAAAACTGGCTTTTGAGCAGCTGCTGGAGGGAAACCTGATCTTCTATGACGAAGAGCTCAAAAAGTGCGGCATCAACATCAAAGATGCTGCGTTGTTCTCAGGAGTGTTCACTGAAATGTTTAAAAGAGAGAGAGGGACGTGCGACATCTCCGTCTACTCCTTTGTTCATCTGAGCATCCAGGAGTTTCTGGCTGCAGTCTACATGCTCCACTGTTTCACCAGCAGGAAGTCAGAGGTGATCAAGACGTTTCTGGGAGAAAAATACAGAGAAACATCTCTAGATGAGTTCATGATGGAAGTCATGGAAGAAAAATACAGAGAAACATCTCTAGATGAGTTCATGAAGAAAGTCATGAAGAAATCCCTCAGCAGTGAAAATGGCCACCTGGACCTGTTTGTCCGCTTCCTTCATGGTCTCACTGTGGAGTCCAACCAGAGACTCTTAGAAGATCTGCTGGGTCAGACAGAGAACAGTCCAGAAACCATCCAGAGAATCATCACCAACCTGAAGAAGATGAACACTGATAGAATCTCTCCTGACAGAAGAATCACCAACCTGAAGGAGATGAACACTGATGATATCTATCCTTTCCCAGATATGATGAACACTGATGATATCTATCTTTTCCAAGATATAATGAACACTGATAGAATCTCTACTGACAGAAGAATCAACATCTTCTACTGTCTGGTGGAGATGAACGACGTCTCATTTTATCAGGAGATCCAACGGCTGCTGGATTCAGGGAAGAAGCTCTCAGTGACTGACTGTTCAGCTCTGGCCTTCATGCTGCAGATGTCAGAGGTTCTGGATGAGTTGGACCTGGAGAAGTACAACACATCAGCATCAGGACGACTGAGACTGCTTCCAGCTGTGAGGAACTGCAGAAAGGCTCGGTGAGTCCAGATGTTTTCATTGTGTGAATGCTGATTCAGCTCTATTGTCCTCCTGTTTCTTCTTCTTCTTCAAGTTGCTTCTGGATGTTTTTGGTCTTTAACTTCTTCCTTCATCCTCTGGACTATTTCAGCCATTCAACCATCTAAACATTCAGCTCATCCAGGACAGCTGCAGCTTCTGGTTTTAGACATTTTGATCATTTTAAAATATTTATCTTTTTATCAGTTTTCATGTTTAAATGAATAGAAAACCCTGAACTCTAGAAAAAAATCTATTTTGTCTGAAAGATCCAATCAGCCAGAGAGACTTTTACACTTTAAACTCCTCTTCACTCATTGAGCCGCTACTCCTTTTAGGATCTTTGTCTTTTTTTAAATTATAAAATCACTGTTTAGGTTTGATGGACACTTTAAAATAACCCAATAATTGCTGCTGTTGTCATGGAAACCAGTTAGAAACTTAGTGAACCAACTTTTCCTCCTCCTACTAGTTTCCTCTGAGTTTGTAAATGAGAGCAAAATGTGGTGATTGTTGTCTGGCTCCAGAAAAAGTCCTAGTTTCTGTCAGATCCTCCCAAAGCTCTGAGAACTCTGCTTCCAGAGCTGGAACCATTTTCCTCATCAACTCTTCATCTGCAGCTTTTGTTGAAGCTGTTAGCCATGAAGACCTGGAGAGACATGAGCTTCAACTCTTTAGACATCCCAGCCTCTTCTAGTTACTGGAGAACTTTCACTGCTTCACCATGAAAAATGCTGCTGGACCCAAACGCTCTGTTTTGGTCTTCAGCTCTTTAAGAGTTTAGCAACAATTTCTTCTAACATCCAAATCTTTGTTCCTCTGAGCCACACGGTCTAGTCCAAGTCCGAGCTGTGAGCAGTTCCTCCTCCTCTCCATCATCTCCAGTAGTTTCCCTTCATCAGCTCAGTCAGCCTCTTCATCAGCTGCTTCAGCTCCTTTGAGGCTCTGATGCTGCAGCTCCATCAGATGCTGCAGAGAAAACTGAACTTTCCTTCACAGATGATAGAAGATCTTCAACATCTGACTGCAGCTGAAGGTCTGAGGACATGAAGCCTGGACCAGAACCAGAACCAGAACCTGGACTTTAACCAGGACCTGCACAGATTCTCTGTGGGGTCAAACTCAGTAAATTGAAGATCAGATGTTGATCAGATGATGACATCACTGTTATCATATTTTAGTCTGTTTATGATCCAGATTGATTTCATTAGAACTGAATTTATTTCTTCTCTAATCACAGACTTGGTGACTGTTCGCTCCGAAAGGCTGAATGTGAAGTTTTGGCCTCGGCTCTGAAGTCCAACCCAGATCTGACTGAACTGGAAATAAATCAGATCCTCATAGATGGAGGTGGAGACTCTGATCTGAAGCCTCTGGTTGAGATCCTGGAGAGTTCAGTCAGTAAAGTGAAGAATCTGAGGTTTGTTTTCTTTATTTATACAATAAAATCCTTCATTTATACTTTAAACATTAGTTTAATTAATGCTTTTATTCTAATATATTTTATTTCATAACAATCAGTTTAAATGTCAGAATAAAATCTCTAAAACTTTTTACCTTATATATTATTTTTTTCTTATTTCAGACTTTGAGATTATTGAACTTTGTTTTTCAGTTTTTTACTTTAAAATGTTTTTTACTGATGAACAAAATGAGTAAAATAATTCAAATGATGTAAATGAATGATGGAGATGTTTCAGTTTGGTTTGGTAAAGATTCAGATTGTTTTATTTCTCATTTCTGATTCTCATCTTTACATCCAGAATGAAATGTTGTTCCTCCAGAGTCGAGCCACAAACACTGACAAGTTCAAATCATCATTAATGACCAAATCTAAGAAATGACTGATTGTAGAAAAGCAAATCTAGATGAAATGAATGAAAGTGAGGTTTGCAGCAGCAGCAGGTTCCTCAGCTTTGTCCTGAAGCTGTGGTTCTGTTGGGCCGGGTCAGAGAGGAACCGTCCTCTTCAGTCTGACAGCTGTCAGTCGGTTGGAGCCTCGTCTCTGTGATGATGCTTCATCAGGTCACGTCTCCTTAGGAAATAATGGCCTCCATTGGCTTTCAGCAGCTTTAATAAGAACCCAAGGCCATTAATGAAGAAACTGAGTGGTTCTGATCCAGTTACCAAGTCGGGTCTCCAGCTGATGATCAGGAACCAGCAGAAATAGCTCAACTCATCCAGGCTGATAGAAACTTTGAGTTTCTTTATTGATCAAATGTTGTGGTTCTGCTGGTTTGGACTCTTTAAACCAGTTTGACTGGATCAGATGTTAGAATCAGTTCATCATGTTTCTTTTACATTCAGGGAAATTAATTTTCTACATTTTTATTATTTATTTGTTCATATTTCCGTTTTAACCTGCATCCTGTTGGCTTCAGCTCACATCTTTTATTCTTTATTCAGATTGAGGGAATGCAGGTTGTCAGAGACCAGCTGGACTTCTCTGTTCTCAGCTCTGAAGTCCAAACCAACCCATCTGACAAAGCTGGACCTGAGCAGAACCATCCTGGAAGGTTCTGGAGTGAAGGAGCTCTGTGGTTTTCTACAGACTGAAGGCTGCAGACTGGAGACATTGATGTATGTAATTATATAATTATTGATATTTCTGTGAATAATTATATATTATTGATCATAAATCAAATTAATTTCTTCTGTTCTAATAAATATTTTCTGAGTTTGTTCCTGGACTTGGATCCAGAGTTTAATTTAGTCCCTCTGTGTAACTGAGTTGGACCCGCTGATCTGAGGTCAGAACAGGACAGCATTCGGACCCCCAGTGTGTAGAAATCCCCCTCATGTGAAGCAGGTCAAAGGTCATTCAACCCAGTCTAGAAAAGTGAATTCCTGGAATCTGACAGGATCAAATCAATAATCAATGATTGATGCTTCAACACTTTGATCAGAACCTGGAATGATTTTACTGACTAAAATCCTCCAACACAACATGACCCAGTACCAGGTTCTGGTTCTGGTTCTGGTTCTGAAGTCAGCAGGTCTTTATTGAAGCAGCAGCTTGTTGGCATTAATATTGATGAGAATCTTTGACTGGTTCTGTTGGACTGGTTAACCTGCATCCTGTTGGCTTCAGCTCACATCTTTTATTCTTTATTCAGATTGGAGGGCTGCAGGTTGTCAAAGATCAGCTGTGATTATTTGACCTCAACTCTGAAGTCCAACCCGACCCGTCTGACAAAACTGGACCTGGGATTGAACGACCTGAATTATCCAGATGTTCAGCAGCTGGAGGATCTTGTAAAGACTTTAATGTAAGTAAATGTTTGTAGTGAGTCCAGCTGCTGTCAGCATATTGAACTAAACCCAGTTAGCATCAAAGCAAAGATCCAGTGTTCCCAGTAAAGCTGCAGCTTCTCAGTGGGAGGAGAATGGTTCAGGCTTCCTGATTGGACACAGAGACAGCAATCAGCCAATCAGAGGAGCGGCAGCTTGCTGTGTTCCTGTGTTTGTGTTGGTGTGAAGATGAGTGTTGTTGCTGTGTCCATGTCTCCAGGAAGTCCAGCTGGACTCCAGCGTCCAGCCGTCCAACATGTCTAGAGACAGTGGTCCTCATCCATCAAACTGTGGCAGCAGCAGATCTGATCTCAGATCTGTTTGTTCTCTCAGTTCAACAGGAAACAACTGATCAGGTTCATCTTGGTCACAGCTCTGAGATCAGTCTGACTGCAGCCTGGAAACCATCTAGTGGATGTGCTGCGTCACTGACTGCTGCTGGAGAGAGGCTGGAAACACTCACTGATCTGCTCTCTCCTTCCTTCTTCTCTCTGCAGGTTCTGATCTCTGTGAAGTAGAAAATGGTCTCAGTGTCCTGCTGATCCTCAGAGGTTGAAGCTGCAGCAGTTTGAGTCTAAAGAGACTCTGACTGGATCATGATGATGACCTCTGACCTCCCAAGGTTTTCCTCCCGTTTATTTCCTCGTGTCTGTCATTTAGTGTCTGATATTGTTTGTCTCTTTGGATCAATAAAGGAATACAGATTGGACTATTTTCCACCATACAGACTTGGATCAGTACGCCTCATCTGTACTGAACCATATTTCCACCACCATAGAACGTGTCACCACCTGCAAACGCATTACCATGTACCCCAACCAGAAACCCTGGATGAACCGAGACGTTCGTCTCCTGCTGAAGGCCCTCAACATCGCCTTCAGGTCAGGGGATGCACAGACTTACAGTGCAGCAGGGCTGAGCTGAAGAAGGGAATCAAGAAGGGCAAACACCACTACAAAAGGAAGGTGGAGGATCATTTTTCTAATGCCAACCCCCGACGTATGTGGCAAGGCCTTCAGATTCTCACAGACTACAAGAACCCCAATACCACCCCCGCCTTTACTGATGTCTCCTTCCTCAACGAACTTAACAACTTCTATACTCGTTTTGAGAGAGGGAATACCACAACTGCAACCAAAGCAGCTACCACCCCAGACCAACAGCCACTGACTTTCCTCCCCACTGACGTAGGAGCGGCTCTGAGCAGGATTAAATCCCACAAGGCTGCGGGTCCTGATGGCATACCTGGACGTGTCCTCAGAACGTGCTCTGGGGAGCTGGCAGGAGTGCTGACGGACATCTTCAACCTGTCCCTGGCCCGCGCTGTGGTACCGACCTGCTTCAAGTCTACCTCCATCGTCCCAATCCCCAAGAATCCCAACCCACCCAGACTCAATGACTACCGCCCGGTAGCCCTTACCCCCATCATTACCAAGTGCTTGGAGCGGCTGGTCCTAGCACACCTCAGATCCTGTCTCTCCCTCACACTAGACCCCCACCAATTTGCATACAGGCAGAACAGGAGCACAGAGGATGCAGTCTCTATAGCGCTGCACTCTGTCCTTTCTCACCTGGACAGTAAGAACACTTACGCCAGACTGCTGTTCTTAGATTTTAGTTCAGCATTCAACACTGTCATCCCATCACAGCTCATTACCAAACTCACAGACCTCGGCATCAGTTCACTCATGTGTAACTGGTTGCTCGACTTCCTGACTGGACAACCACTTCTCATCCACCATCATCATAAACACCGGAGTGCCACAAGGCTGTGTGATGAGTCCCTTCCTCTATTCCCTCTTCACCTACGACTGCAGACCTGTCCACGGCTCTAACGCCATCATCAAGTTTGCAGACGACACCACGGTGATCGGCCTCATCAGAGATAATGACGAGGCCGCTTACAGGGAGGAGGTAGACCGTCTGGCTGAGTGGTGCGACAAAAACAACCTGCAGCTGAACACCGAGAAGACCAAGGAGCTTATCGTGGACTTCAGGAGGAACGCTGACCCACATCCACCCATCCACATTAAGGGGACAGTGGTGGAGCGTGTGGACACCTTTAAGTTCCTGTGAGTCCACATCTCCGAGGACCTGACTTGGACAACCAGCTGCTCCAAACTCATTAAGAAGGCGCATCAGTGCCTCTTCTTCATGAGGACCCTGAGGAAGAACCACCTGTCCTCAGAGATCCTCATGAACTTCTACCGCTGCACCATTGAGAGCATCCTCACCAACTGTATTACAGCTTGGTACGGGAACTGCTCTGTCTCCGACCGGCAGGCGCTGCAGAGGGTGGTGAAAACTGCCCAGTATATCGCCGGGGCACCGCTCCCTGCCATCAAGGACCTCTACAGGAAGCGGTGTTTGAAAAGGGCCGGGAAAATCACAAAGGACTCCACTCACCCAGCACACACACTCTTTTCCCTCCTGCCCTCTGGGAGGCGTTACAGAAGCCTACGGACCAGAACCACCAGGCACCGGAACAGCTTCTTTCCCACGGCTGTCACGCTTTTGAACGCCTCCTGACATAAAACATAAACTATAAGGACTGTACTCCCCTATCCTCTCATACAACAATAACACATGGACTATCCTCACACACACACACATCACGGACTGTTTTCTTCACACACACATACAACCTGTAAATTTTATCTGCCATTATTTATCTATAATCCATTCCCTAACATTCTTATATATTCTGTATAATCTGTACATATAGCTCCCATATTTATATTTATACACAATATCTATATCTCTTGTTATAACCCCTTATAGTCCATATATACATAGTCTTGTACATCTGTAAATAAATATTATATCTCGTAGAGCACTTCTGGATAGATGCAAACTACATCTCGTTGCTTGTACTTGTGACAGTGCAATGACAATAAAGTTGAATTCTATTCTATTCTAAAGATCCAATTCAAACTGGGCTCCATTTAGAGCAGGGGTCCCCAAACTTTCTCCTGTGAGGGCCACATAACTTGTCCCTTCTCTGATGGGGGGCCGGGGTCAGTTTGTAACAGAAAAAGTGTGACGATTGTAAGAGTGCTAAACATAAAAATGTATTGTTTTTCAGAAAGCACAATCAAATAACCTTTTCTGGATTCTTCAGAGAACAAAAGTCAGGAAATAACACTATTTATGAAATAAATAATAACCAAATAACACTGGGTTCGCCACATAAAAAAAAGGGTTAGGGTCAATTATATGCATGTATAAAATAGTTACTAACTAGTAGTTAATAATAAATAAAGTTCATTACTAAGGAACATTTATTTGATTGCAAAAGTCCAACTTATCAAATAAAAATGCACATATATGAAAATACTCTGGTATTGTTCAGGGGGCCGGACCAAATGTGGAGGCGGGCCGCATCTGGCCCGCGGGCCGTAGTTTGGGGACCACTGATTTAGAGGCTTCGTGGAGTTTTGATCTGAACTGGATTCAACTGGAAAGTTGATCTTTTTTCTCTCTGATTCATTTTCATCCTGGAACCAGAAATGGTCTGAGAATGGAAACATGGGAATCATTTTCAGTTCAGCTTTGAAGCCATGAAAGACACTTCAAACCTCTTTTCTCTGCTGCTTCTTCCTTCTGCTGACATGAAAATGTTCCTCAAAGCTCCACAGATAAAAAGATGCTTTACTGGAAACTGCAGAGAAACTTCAGCTTCCATCAGAGAAACCAGTTTAACCAGTTTAGAACTGGATGTCCTACAGAAACTCTGATCTTAGAGCAGTTTTCAGGAACATGTGGAACCTGGAAAAAAAAAGATTTTATATATTTTATGTTCATTGTAAAAGCTAAATCTTGAAGTTTTACGTCATCATTGATTCTCAGCTTTAATTTCTCTCAGTTTGTTTTGGTTTTTACTTTTTTAACTCCATATTTCATGTTTTGAGTTTTCTAGAGAACTTCAGGCTCTTTACTGTGATTTTACTGATTTATTCAAACCTCAGAGAATCACTGGGATAATGTGCTGATTGGTTCATGTTTGATTTTCATAATTCTTCTAATGCAATGTGGGTTGCTGGATGTTTAACGACCAAATAAAGTTTTTAAAAAATCTTTGTGTATTTTTATGCAGCTGACTGTGTACACATATAATAACTAAACCTTCATTTTAATCCTCCAGGCCATTTTTGCTGTATTATAAGTTTTCACATTTAGTTTCACAGCTTAAATTAGTAAAAGCAGAAACATCTCAAGTTGATTTCAGCTTTAAGCTACTAATTTAGCCAGCAGTTTATTTTTGCAGTATTCAGACTGAAGATGTTTTTTTAATAAAACAGATGAGAATCAATCTTTTCAATCAAAACTCGATGAATTAAATCAGCTATTGAATTAGAATAATAACTTGCATAAAACTGCCATTTCTGTCTGGTTAATGGTGCAGCAGATCCTGCAGGGGGCGCTCTGGGGCCTCAGTGTTCAGGTCGGTTACAGTCACATCTCCCAGACTCCTGAATCTTCTGGTTCCTTCCTGAAATGATTTCCTGCAATAAAATGTTGGTTGGAAATGAGCAGAAAACTGAGAAAAACCTGAAAAAGTTCAAATCTGACCTAAAGTTTTACAGCTCAACTCATACAAAGGAAAACATGAAAATAAAGGTGTTTATTGTCACCTGGAAGGAGGCGGAGCCTCAGCTGGGTCAGGGGGCGGAGCCTCAGGTGTGTCAGCTCTAGTCAGGTTTGGATCAGAACCGGTTCAGACTCCATGCAGCAGCAGAGCAGAGTCTGTATATTTTTGTTATTTAATAAATTATCTTAAGAAAACGAAATTGATAGAAAGGATATAAGGTTTCTTTTCTTTTTCTTTTTTTGGGGGGTTTTGGGAAAATATATGTAGCATCCCGATCCACACTCCATTCCAGTTCATGGCGGTAATGCACATCAATAAGTTGCTTGCCAACCGCAAAAAAGAAGAAGAAGAAGAAGAGCAGCGTCTGGATCAGGTGAGTGTTCACTTCTTGTTTTGCTGATGTTTTATTTACAATGTTTCAATGTGAAATTAATCCACAGCATAAACAACTAAGCAGGTGTAAGTGAACCAGGGTGTGATATTATTTAAAACAATGTTGTTGCAAGGAAGTAAATTTGGTAAGACTTTATTTGAAGGGGTGCAAGAAAAAAGGACATAGGATTCTTTATAAATGTTGAATTAGGTTTGAATTAGGTCCGCTGTATTTTATATTTCTGTTTTTTTGTAAATGTTTTTGTAGCGATCTGGACAGGTAATGTCCTGTTCTGCAGTGCCGGGGGGCCAGACGGGTGTAAAGATAATTTTCTGGACCCGGACTCAGACCTCAGAGACGCAGAGTGATGGATCCTCTGGGGAGTCAGAGGCAGGAGGCTTAAATGAAGTGAGCTCTGCTACGTGAGCGCTGAGGATTAGAACAAGCAGAAACTATTATTAGTGGTTTATTGTGTTGCTGAGCAGAAACTTGGTGCAGCTTTGGCTATTTTATAAAAGTCTTTATAGATAAAACTGAATCTGATCAACTTGAAAATCTTTATTAATTTAATGAAATAGTCATGGAAAAAAAATCTTGAAATGTTTAAACATAAATAATCTTTAAACTGAAATGTGAACTGGTTGTTATTTTCCATTTATTTCCTGGTAGTGATGATCAGACAGGATTCTTCTCATTAGCAACACACCTCTGCTGTGAGAGGGGGCGGAGCCTCAGGTGGGTCCGGTTCAGGTTCTGGAGAATCGGGTCCAGTTCGTTCCGACTCGGTTTGTGTGAACAGAAGGAGAAGCAAAGATCTGATCAGGTGAGTTTTAACTCCACATTCTTCTGGTTTCCAGTCCTGACTGGGTTTTCTCTCTTTGAGCTGCTGGACAGAACCAGAACCAGAACTGGGCCTGGTTCTGGTTCTGGTTATGATGCAGAACTGCAGCACCTGGTTTCAATCAGGAACTCTGATTTTCTCTGAGTTTTCATCTGTAACCCAGACAACAAGCTGAGTTTGCTCCCAGTTTCATAGTGGAGTCAAACTGGTACCAGTAGGTTCTGAGTGTTTGTGGCCCGGCTGAGATATCTGGGTTCCTGATTGGTGGATGGAAAATATTTCAATATGAAGTCAATAATTTATTGATCAGAGAGGATTTCTCTGGGCTTTTATCAGTAGAAAATCCAGATTGAATCAGACATTTTGGATCAAATGCGTTACTTTATGGACTTTCTGTAATATGGAAAACTTGACCTCTTTCTGACCATCGCTCCATTTCTGAGTCTTTCTGGTTTTAAATGTTTGCTCATTAGAAAATCATAAAATTGTTGGTTGAATCACAGCAATAATTTTCACAGCTGTTTGCCAACTTGCTAGGAAAGTTGTTTTATGTATTTTATATTTGAGTCACTGAATACAATCACGGACATTTCAAATATCCATGTTTTTCCTTTACTCTGATTTTGTTTTAATGAGGAAAATCAAAGTCCCTGGTGAATTAATGAATGAAACGTATTCATACCCCTTTAAATTTCTCACTCTGTTTCATTGCAGCCATTTGCTAATCTCAGAAAAGTTCATATTATTTCTCATTAATGTATACTCAGCATCCCCTCTTGACAGAAAACATACAGAATTGTAGAAAGCTTTGTAAATTTATTAAAAAAAGAAAAACTGAAACATCACATGGTCATAAGTATTCAGACCTTTTGCTCAGTAGAAACCCCTTTTTAGCTTGTACAGCCATGAGTCTTCTTGGAAATGATGCAACTAGTTTTTCACAGCTGGATTTGGGGATCCTCTGCCATTCCTCCTTCAGAACCTCTCCAGTTCCATCGGGTCGGATGGTGAATGTTGGTCATAGAGTTGGATGCAGGCATGCATAACAAATCACATTTTATTTGAAATATATTTACATTTTTCAAGAGTACATTGCCAATATACTATTACAGAATTGTACAAATTGTCAATACATTCAAAATTTGCAGACAACATGCTTATGAAAATTAGTACAATGAAACAATAGGTACACTTTAGAGGAAATGTGAAAAATATTTAACCAAGGACAGAGTATTGTTTTAATTTAATATCACAGTATTCCAGTATTATTGCAAACATACTGACATTTCTCCTTCCTAAGAACAGTGAGGATCAACGGCAGAACATTCCCATTCACTGCACTTTACAGAAACCTACAAAAAAGAACATTTGTATTTTAAAGAGTACAGAAAAATGGCAAAGAAAAAAGTCTGACTTACAATTTTAAGACGTAGCGGACTCGCTATGCATGTGACATCATCAGAACTGATGATGATTGGGACCGGATGCCTGGGCTGGGAAAACATTTCTAGGTTACTTCTTTACCTGTTTATGTTAGAAGTAGAAAAAATAGTCAGCAATATGATAG
The DNA here is from genome assembly GCF_003331165.1 of Xiphophorus hellerii. Lineage (NCBI taxonomy): Eukaryota > Metazoa > Chordata > Actinopteri > Cyprinodontiformes > Poeciliidae > Xiphophorus > Xiphophorus hellerii. The sequence continues at coordinate 11,862,649 of NC_045695.1, read as the reverse complement.
AATCAGTTGATGTTGAGGCATCAACTATGAAGCTGTTTTCAGTGAGGTCTTAAGGGAGACAATCTACCATCAAATCTTTCCATCCATGATCTGAACACGTTGATCCCTGCAGGGTGGTGAGGGGGGCCGGTGGGGCCCAGCTCCAGCTGTCACCAGACGAGAGGCGGGGTTCACCCTGGACAGGTCACCAGTCCATCGCAGGCACTGAAAGCTAACAACGAATAAAACGTATGAAAGAGAAATGATAAATTAACAAGGAGAATAAATGATGTCCAATTATTTTAAAATCAAATCATGTTTATTAATTGCAGTGATTTATAATTGCTGACGTCAGAGACTCAGAACCTGGTTTTAGAGGAAGAATTGAGCTGAATCAGGAAAACTGAAGTATATTTTGAGGTTGTCAGTAACATTCCTCTGTGGGATCCAAAAGTCAAGATTCTGAGAGTAGCGTTGTTGTCTTGTAATAGGAAGGGCGTAGGTTCGATTCCATCTTCCTCTTGCCACATGTCAACGTGCTTTGGCACCACTGTTTGTATATGTTGGACCTCCCAGCTGTGGTGTTTATCTGTATATGGCAGCCTGAGTCTGTTGAATGTGTAGGTCACTCATAGCACAAAGGCTTCAGCCTGGATGTATTATTGAGTTTTAAATATATAACAAGTTTTCAGACTCTACACTGGTTTCCAAAATATAAACTCTCCAGCTTTTATTTAGCAGCTGAACCAAAATCTGCAAAATAAAAATCCAACTGTTTTGTCAGTTGATCCGAATCTCCGAGCGCAGAGTGTCCTTGCTTTAAATTCACTTAAATGGATCCATGATTAGCTGTAACAATAGATATTTGAGAAATATATATTTTAGAGGTAAAAACAATACAGTAGGGTTTTTACAAAAAAAAAAATGTTAATAAAATATTGTCACATGGACATCCAGGTTGTTGAATTGTACTTAAAAGTATGTATGTGTATATATACACACACACACAGGTATGTGTAGGTGTGTGTGTGTGTGTGTGTGTGTGTGTGTGTGTGTGTGTGTGGGTGGGTGTGTGTGAAGATGAGTGTTGTTGCTGTGTCCATGTCTCCAGGAAGTCCAGCTGGACTCCAGCGTCCAGCCGTCCAACATGTCTAGAGACAGTGGTCCTCATCCATCAAACTGTGGCAGCAGCAGATCTGATCTCAGATCTGTTTGTTCTCTCAGTTCAACCGGAAACAACTGATCGGGTTCATCTTGGTCACAGCTCTGAGATCAGTCTGACTGCAGCCTGGAAACCATCTAGTGGATGTGCTGCGTCACTGACTGCTGCTGGAGAGAGGCTGGAAACACTCACTGATCTGCTCTCTCCTTCCTTCTTCTCTCTGCAGGTTCTGATCTCTGTGAAGTAGAAAATGGTCTCAGTGTCCTGCTGATCCTCAGAGGTTGAAGCTGCAGCAGTTTGAGTCTAAAGAGACTCTGACTGGATCATGATGATGACCTCTGACCTCCAAGGTTTTCCTCCCGTTTATTTTCTCATGTCTGTCATTTAGTGTCTGATATTGTTTGTCTCTTTGGATCAATAAAGATCCAATTCAAACTGGGCTCCATTTAGAGGCTTCATGGAGTTTTGATCTGAACTGGATTCAACTGGAAAGTTGATCTTTTTTCTCTCTGATTCATTTTCATCCTGGAACCAGAAATGGTCTGAGAATGGAAACATGGGAATCATTTTCAGTTCAGCTTTGAAGCCATGAAAGACACTTCAAACCTCTTTTCTCTGCTGCTTCTTCCTTCTGCTGACATGAAAATGTTCCTCAAAGCTCCACAGATAAAAAGATGCTTTACTGGAAACTGCAGAGAAACTTCAGCTTCCATCAGAGAAACCAGTTTAACCAGTTTAGAACTCGATGTCCTACAGAAACTCTGATCTTAGAGCAGTTTTCAGGAACATCCATCACTTATTTGAAAAAAAAAATCTGTCTGTCTGTCTGTCTGTCTGTCTGTCTGTCTAATAGTCATTCTAAATATATTTAAGTAATTAAGTTTTGTATAGTAATTATAGTAACTACTTTATTTTATTCCTCCATGCTATTTAGCTTATTGTACTCATATATTTTAAGCTTGTATCTTTTGTTTGACAGTTTCTTTTAATAAAATCAGAAACATGCATTTCAGTTGATCTGATAATTTTTTAAGCTTCTAATTTAAGGCAGCAGCTTATTTTTTGCATTATTTAGACTTAAGTTGCTTAAATAAAATACATGACGATCATTTAATTTATCGATATTGTTTTTCCTCCAAGTTTCTTAGTTAAGCTGCTTCAAACTATAACAGTAGTTATTTTACTGCCCGGTGTTTTATTTTGATAGATCTTACAGGAAACGTATTTGTAATTTTTCCAACTTTATTGTAGTTGTAATTACCAAGTTTCGCCACCAGAGGGACTGAACTCACTGCTCAGGTCCGCAATCCATACTGGTTAGTGGTAGTCATGGTTACCAATAAAAATAAATAAAAAGGACTCGCTGCTGGGAATGATGCGAGTGTTTAGCGCGGAAGCTAACTGGTTTCCAGCTTCAAACCAGCGGGATAACTGGTTCCCAGTGAGATAAATGAAGGCAGATTCTTCTCCTGGGTTCATGTCAATGTTTTCTCTGTCAGTGTGAACTAGAAGCAGCTCCACAGAGTTGAAAACAGCCGCAGAGACTCTGAGCGGAGCTAACGATGCTAACGATGCTAACAGACTCCAGCAGCAGCTTGTTTTACATACAAGCTGATTATCAGCAGCTGCGGATCTGAACTCTGATGCTGGACAGCAGCGCCTGTTCTTCAGTTCACTAATAATCGATCAAAGTTTTATCATTATTCAATTTTATCATTAACCCTTTCATGCATAGTGGTCACTACAGTGGACAGCTATCTAAAAGCCATTTTCTTGTGCTTCCTGTGGATTTTTATGTTATAAATGCACACAGACCACTGAAGTGGACACTAATGCATCACAAAATATACCATCAACTACTGGCCATCAGCTGCAAATGCAAGAAATTATTTTTGTTAAATACAATATGGCCGACAGACAAAAAAGCATGAGAACAGACCCGGTCCCTCCTTCTACTGTAGACGACTCTTGCAAGTAAAAAAAATATTATGACATCAGATAACCCCTAAGGAACAATACTACTGATGTATTTTTCAAATAACAACTTTGTATTTGGACAAAATTACAATTGATCACATAAAAATAAAAAATAAAAATAAAATTATTTTTACAAAAAAATGTTCCTACCTTTTTTATGCCTTAAGAAAAGAATTTTAAAAAATGGAAAAAAAATTCTGACACAAAGGATCATAATTCATGCATCAGAGGGTTAAGCTCGTCTGAATGATTTTAGTGTGTAGTTACAGTGTGTCACCACAGGAGGGCAGTACAGAGTGAGTAACTTGTTAGACCCAAAAAATAAATCTTCTAAATAATCTTCTGTTTACTACAGTGCTCAAATATTTTTAAAAGCTAAATTGAGTTTTTAATTTTAAAAATATTTATTTGTTTTTTCCCTTTAGATGGTTTTATTCTGCTCAAATCTCAGCTGGTTGACTTTTATTACTAATAAATATGTTTTTCGTAATGTTTATAGTTTTTCCATTCTTTGACTCTCAAAATTACCCACAGTTAATATTTTTGTAAGAATTTTAACTAAATAAAATTTAACGTTTTCTTTTTCCGGTAACTACATTTCCACCTGCCGTTACTATTTCTAAATAGCTGTTATTTACTTTTCGTTTTGAATTATTTTAATAAAGACTCTCCAGTTCTGATAACATAAAGTATGAATCCTGATTCTGCAGATTACTGTCTACAGAATTAAGTCAATATAGTTATTAGAAACTGTTTCGTGAAAAGTATAAAGTTGATCAGTTTTATGATGGTTGAGTGAGTTCTTACTGCCCTCTGGTGGTGAACTGTCGTAACTACAGACATTCTTCAAGTACATTTTTCAGCCGGATGTTTTGTTTATCTTTGTTTTAATGTTCACTTTTATTAAGTCAGAATATGTTAATGCCATTAAATAAGAGTTAAAGAGTTTAACACAGCAGCGATCTTTTAAGATTTAAAACTCTTTATTACAAATATAATATTTAAAATATTTCAAAAATAATATTTGAGTCGGAAACGGTGGATATAACTGAGGAAGATTGTTAGTTTTTCTCTATATAAAGTGGAGAAGTGGATATTAAATGTATTTTGCGGATTTTGCGGTCCGACTGGAAGAACGTGAGGAGAGTGGTGCGGACAGCAGAAAGGATCATCGGGGCCCCCCTTCCCTCCATTCAGGACATTTCATCCCAGCGCTGCGTGTCCCGAGGCCGAAACATCATCAGTGACCCCTCACACCCCCACCATGGACTGTTCTCCCTGCTGCCCTCTGGAAAGAGGTTCCGCAGCATCCGGTGCAGGTCCACCTGGTTCCGAAACAGCTTTTTCCCACTTGCCATCAGACTGCTGAACTCTTAACTGGACTGCACTTAAAATCTGGTCTCCATTTTATACCTTGCACATGTACAGAGCTAAATAACTTATATTTTACTGTCATTCCTGCACTTTATATTCTATATTTATAGTTATATTCATATTTTATACTGTATTTTATTTTATTCTGGAGTAACCTCACAACACTGAAAGCTCAAAACATTGTCCTGAGCCGTATGCAACGAAATTTCGTTCTGTATACACCCTGTGCATGCAAAATGACAATAAAGTCAGTCTAAGTCTAAATAATGCAGCATTATCAGGACTGTAGTTCCCACTATGGCCACCAGAGGGCGGAAATATCCCGTTCTGAATCTAGAGGTGAGTTTGTAGAGCTGCAGCTGGTTTCTGTCTTCTAAGTTGATCACGTTTATATCACTCATTATAAATATTATTAAAATGAATAATTTAATGTTAATATTAACTCTTCTGCCTACTTTAACATGCAATCAGTGTTTTATCGGTCAGTATGAACTAGAAGCAGCTCCACGGAGTTGAAAACAGCCGCAGAGACTCTTAACGGAGCTAGCGATGCTAACAGACTCTGGCAGCAGCTTCAGAGGAGCTTTGGCTCCATCAGAGCTGAAACGAAGCTCTACAACTCTGGTTTAGACGCTGATTGTGCGGTTAGAAGTTAGGAGAATATTTATGATCGATTAAATTATCCTGGAAACATTCAGAAGATTGATGCAGAAGAAGCAAACTGAACTTCTCTCAGAGCAGGGCGGTTATTGCCCTCTAGTGGACTCAGATGGCAACTACAGCTTCTCTAATAAGCTAGAGAATTTACACACCATATTCACTTCCGGTAGGTACTTTCACATTAAGAGCTACAGAAACGAGTTAATATTCTCGGTTAGCTTTCATATTAAATAATGTTTCAGTTTTTCTTTTTCCTCCCTGAAATGTTTATTCAAAAGCACCAAATTAAACTGCTGAGGTTTTCAACCACCACTATATAATTTTCCTATTCCTAGATAGTCATGTCAAACAGATAAAAGTATTTAAATAAAATTAATAGCAGCAACATATTATTTTATGTGTAATAAATTTATTCACAGATTAATTCAGTCATACAATTAACCAAGTAATATTAACTAGTTATAATTTAAGCTTTAACTTTTTATATTTAGTTTTTCTCCATTAGATATTTTCATCCTGCTCAATGCTCTGATCTCAGCGGGTTGAATTTTATCACAAGCACATTTTCATTGTTTATATTTTTCAGGCTTTGATTCTCATATTTACCGACAGTTTATCTTTTTGAGAAGATTTTTCTGAAGTAAGTTTAATTTTTTTTTCCATTTATTAACCCTGTAGTGGCTCTTTAACAACATTAATTTAAGTTGATTTTATTTGAACTGATAAAAGTGAAATGAGAACAAATTAAGTTAAACAAATGATCTGGTTGAGTCAACATGAATAGGAATGCCTGTAGTTACGATAGTTCACCACCAGAGGGCAGTGAGCGCTCATAATCCACCATTAAAGATAAAAATAGTTTGTTCTGCTGGTTTTCTGCTGAATCCAAGAAAAAAGCTGCTCAGCTTCAAATCACTAACAGCAAAACAGAAATAGTTAAAGTTTTCTATCTTTATTCTAGTTTTGTTTCACTCTGTAAACTCAAATTGAACTGTTAATATTTATTCAGATGAATTAAACTTTGATTCTAGACGCTGAAGAAAACACAAGTGTGACTTTGTGTGAAAAAAGAAATTGAAACCAACTTTGGTCTCCTTCAGAACAGCGTCCATTTTGACCCGCAGGATGGAAATAACTTGTTGACTTGTTAACAGAGGTAAGTGTTGCTGCTCCGAGTCCCTCCGTGTCTCTCGGCTCTCTGGACCTTTCCTGACCGATGAGAGGCTTTCAAGACACAAAGAGTCTCCTGGTTCTGGAGAGACTGACGTTTTTCATGATCCAACACCAGATACTTCACACACAGTGATTACTGTAGGAAGAAATATTCCAAATTATGCAACAAATTTATTTTTAAAGTTGAAACCAGCCTGCTCCATGTTTTTCTAAGAATATTTTGCTGTTTAAACCAGAATGCAGAACTGATGTTTCAGGCCAAATAAATTTTATTTGAGTTGTTCTACATTAAACCCACAGTCAGTTTCTTAATCTGTGGTAAATACCATCTGGGGCCCGATTGTTATCCTGACCATATGGGTCCAATTTGAAGTGCTGTTATTTATTATTTAGCATTTGGTGAAATATGCATTTTCATATCAGTCAGGTAATTATAAACCCTGTATTGTTAACTATTCCATCATAAAAAGCAGTTTTTTCCTATTTCTCTCTTTAATGACACACTTCCACCCCTCCTAGATGAATTAGATGAATCAGTTCATTTCTACAGCAGGTAGAGATAAGAGAGAACCAGCAGGACACTGACCAGCCAATCAGATGTTCTCCTGACTGAGAAAGTGGGATAATATCTCATCTCTGCAGTAGGTTGGGTTTTTAAAGCTCTTCATAACCTCTTAAAACATCCTGATGAAAAATGAATCAAACCTACTTTAGACTATTTTATCTCCAGGTTTCAACACCTTGTCCAACAATCCCCTGATCAAAGTCCCACTGAACTACAGAAAAACGACATATTTCTGTCCATGAATGTACAAAAACACCAACCAAGTAATGAATGTAACAGCATGGATGAGAGCTTGTAACAAAGGCACAAAACAAAGGATTTGCCTCATTGTTCTAATGGATGTTATCGGTTTAATTAACTGACTCCTTTGTTTTCTTTACCTCGAGGTTGAAGTTCTGGAGTCAAATAAACCCAAATGTTTCATTTTGTCTCCTAGAAATTCATTGATGGCCCAAATGAGAAAGACTCAGGGGACTCATATAATAATAATGTTGTATGGCCTCCATCACAAGGGCAGATGCAAACAATTTATTTGTAGAAATTTACAATAGAAAATGTTAAATATTTGTCAATCATATATTTTTTGTTTTGTTTTGTTTTTTCTCCAACTGAGAATCGACAACCAGACAGTCAAGAAATAAAATGTTAGATATCACTGTTTTTAATTTTTTTATTTAAGTGTTTTTTTAAAAAGGAAAACTAGAAAGAAAATGTATTTATAATAAAGCAGATGCTGAGTTTCTCTAATAAATAACACCTGGACTCTGAAAACACTGATATAAAGGTCTAATAAAAACACAAGATATTTATTAAGTTTTATTGTTACAGGAGCAATGAAGAAATATTTTAGTAAACAATTATATGGTTTCATTTCAAAGGTTAAGTTTTAATGTGTTAAAACTTTCCTCTGAAAACTGCTGATAATTTTTTATGTTTCCTAAATAAAAGTGTTTGAAACACTAAAATGTTGTACATATGTGTAAGTATGTAGTTGTAAATAGTTGTCTCAGAGCTGAATCTACTTCCTGTTTGGTTCTGATTGGTCCATTCAGAGAGAAACCAGCCGCTGAGCTGCAGTAGCGTCAAGGTCCAGTTCTCCCAGTGCAGTAGTTCAATCAGCCACTAGAGGGCGCAGGACGTCTCCAGCTCCTCGTGGTTCTTCTTCAGCTGATTTTCTGCAGGTTTTCTGCTTTCTTGGGTTGATAAACAGGAAGTGTGAGGATGGCAGCTTCACCTTCATCGTCCTCCTCTTCCTCAGCTGCAGCATCAGTGATCCTAGAGGTCCAGTTCATCTCCTGCTGATGCTTCCAGTTCTTCTGGGTTTCTGCTGCTCAGCTTCAGATCTGCTTCACTGACAGCTTCAGCTTTTCTGTCTGGACTAACAGATGATTGATTCTCTGCTGGAAACGGTGATGGTGCAGCAGATCCTGCAGGGGGCGCTCTGGGGCCTCAGTGTTCAGGTCGGTTACAGTCACATCTCCCAGACTCCTGAATCTTCTGGTTCCTTCCTGAAATGATTTCCTGCAATAAAATGTGGCTGGAAATGAGCAGAAAACTGAGAAAAACCTGAAAAAGTTCAAATCTGACCTAAAGTTTTACAGCTCAACTCAATGTTGATACAAAGGAAAACATGAAAGTAAAGGTGTTTGTTGTTACCTGAAAGGGGGAGGAGCCTGAGGTGCTTCTATGCTTAAAGTTACCTGGAAGGGGGCGGAGCCTCAGGTATGGATCAGGATCAGGACTAACCAGTTCAGACTCCATTTAGCAGCAGAGCAGAGTCTGGATCAGGTGAGTTTTCACTTCTTCTTGTTTTCCTCTCTCTGGGTTTTCTCTCTGTGGAGGAACCAGAACCAGAACTCGACCCGGTTCTCCTTCAGAACCAAGCTGCTGGCTTCATGGAGCTGTGGTTCTGGTCGGGTTCTGGTTTCCTGCTGATCAGAACCAACAAACTTTTTTAAAGCTGCAGTTTCCTGTTGCTGAGTTGAACTGGTTCCAGTATCTTTACTGGTTCTGCTGCTCTTCCTCCTGATGTCAGAAACCTCTGACCTCAGAGACTCACATCTGGTTTTAGAGGAAGAATTGAGCTGAATCATTAAAAACTGGTTTCCAGGATGAAATTGTAGATTCTGGCTCAGTTTTCTGAATAAATTCTAGTTTGTCTCCTGCAGAGCAACACGTCCTGCTCCGTATTTCTGTTCAGTTGTTTCATAACGAGCCTCTGATGACATCACAAGAGGCATCATTAGAGCATTCCTGCAGTACACTCTCCCAGTAACAGACTGGGACACCAGTGGGTCTCTGATTATGATTCATGTCTGCAACTTCCTCATCAGGACTTCAGTTCAGAACCAGTTGTTTAAGCCCCGCCCCTTTAGAGCAGCAGGTAAACATTTGTTCTGTTGCTGGAATCTGGATGGACCTGTTGGTCCTGGTTCTGTAGCTCCGAGCTCGGTCAGTGTTTCTGGTTGTTTTCAGACTGGAGAAATGAAATGAAGGGCAAAGGAGGGCAGATCAGCCAGAAATTATTCTCAAGAGTCGCATTACTTCAACATCAGATACTTCTAGATAAAAGTACAAAGTGCAGCATCATAAAAATACTCCTGAAATGCTATTTTTAAAAAGTAACTCAAGTAACAGAGTAACTGTAAGTAGTTACTACCCACCTCTCTCTCTCTCTCTTTATATACACACACACACACCCACACACACACACACACACACACACACACACACACACACACACACACACACACACACACACACACACACACACATGAATCAATAAAGAAGAAAGAAATGTTGCTCAGAGGGAGCAGGCTGTAGCAAAACTTTCCTTTCTTACAAATAATTTGTGCAAAATACAGTGAATTATGCTAAAAATAATTTATTCTGTTACAATATATTTAGGTGTACATGTTATGAGACAGCATATTGTTTAAATGTATTGAGTTTTAGATTTTTTAAAATTGATGTAATTCAGTTCAGGCTTTCATTTCCATAAATCCGCTCCACACTTTCTAACAAACATTTGTTTCATTTCAGCTCCAGATAATTGTTTCTTAGATTCATTTTCCTCTTAAATTGTTTCTCCTTCTCTTTCACTGAATGTTTTCCAGTAGTAAACTTTGTTTTGCTTTATTTAATATTTTAGAGTTTTGAAGCCAATTAAATGTCCAAATTTTGAGTATTTAGGTTTTTAGAAACAGTGGATTTATCTGATTTCTGAACCCAGCATCATGGAGGATTCTTGTTGCTCTTTTTAATGTTGAATTATCTCTAGAAAACTCGTATATTAGTCAGAACCTGAGAAAACATTGTGGCAGTAAACAATAACCAACAAGTTATAGTTTAACAGGTTTTAATTTCCCCGTTCTAGAACGATGTCTGGCCATGTTGGATTGTGTTTCCAGCAAACTTTCTGATTCCACCAAACAAAGCAGGAGGAAAACAAACATGAATGTCGTTGAATCAGTTCAATCAGTTCATTTTGTGCTGCAGATTCACAGCAAACGTTTTCTGGAGGAAGTTGATCAGGTAAATAAAAAATACCAGAAATGTTTAGTGGCTGAGACAGACGAGCAGGAAGGTTAATGTTTGTTCTGTCTGCTGGAATCTGGATGGACCTGTTGGTACTGATTCTGTAGCTCTGAGCTCAGTCACCACTCCCTGTTCCTCCCAGACTGACTGAAAACACAAGATGGAGGTCAGTGATCAGTAACAGGACAGAGCAGAAATAAAAATAAAGTCAACAATAGTCTGATAATAAAGGAGAAGGCAGTGTTCTGATCCAGATGTTTGGATTAAAGATGGAAGCTCAGAGTCAGGAGTTTTGGTTTTGGTTCTTTCTCTCTGATCAGACGGTTCTTCTTCCTGCCTGCTGTGACCCGATGTTTGGATCAGAAACTGAGTGAACTCTTTCGTCCATCTGAAGGTGAAGTCAGAACGTTCCAGAAACAGCAGCTCAGATACAAACTGAAGGTTTTAATGGACCTGCTGAACTGCAGCTGGTTCTGGGTTAACTGGTCCAGTTTGTGTCTCTGCCGGTCTCTGAGGTTCTGACTCTCAGCAGAACATCTTCCTCTAAACCAGATCTGGACCTGAATGGTTCCAGAACCGCTGCTCTCTAACAGGAGCCGCTCCAACATGGCAACAAGCCGCTGAGTTCAGGACCAACACTTCACTGCTTCATAGGAAATGTTCACTCCTTCATTCACTACATCTGACCTCAGTCTGGATGTTTCTACAGACCTGGATCAGGATCCAGTTCAGACCTGGAAACGGCATCATGGAGGAGTGGACGACTCAAAGTTATCAAGTTTATTAGCATAAGACATTACAGCAACTGGGCAGTTTAAAGTTTTACATAATAAGCAAAAAAGCAACATTACATTATAGTGGAAAAATAAAGAAAAGTTATAAAAAGTTGTAATACAGAAAAGAGTTACTTTATTTTCTAGTTATTATGTTTCAAAGGCAACTCTAAACAGGCTAATGGTTTTTAGTCTTGATTTCAGCTGTTCTGCTGTTTTCTGGAAGTTTGTTCCAGATTTGTGGTGCATAGAAGCTGAATGCTGCTTCTCTGTGTTTGGTTCTGGTTCTGGGGATGCAGAGCAGAACCAGAACCAGAAGACCTGAGAAGTCTGGAAGGTTGATACAACACCAGCAGATCTTTAAGCCGTTCAGTAATTTATAAACTAACAACAGTATTTTAAAGTCTATTCTCTCAATGGAAGGAGTTTAGAACTGGGTGATGTGATCTATCTTTCTGGTTTTAGTCAGAACGCCAGCAGCAGCGTTCTGATTTATGTGATTGTGAAGGTCAGAAACTCTTATCTTTAGTTTCCAGCTGTAATAACTGAAGCTGTGCATTGACTCTAGATCTTTCCTCTGTAGGTTCAAACATAACTTCAGTTTTGTTTGTGTTCAGCTGGAGAAGGTTTTGGTAAATCCAGATATTTATCTATTCTAAGGATGTGTTCAGTGATTGGATGGTTCAGAGTCACCTGGTGACATCATAATGTAGAGCTTTGTGTCATTTAGTCTTGGTAAATAATCTGATTATTTTGTTATAACCTGACCAAGCAGGAAATTATTAAGGATAGGAGGGGCCCCAGGACTGAACCTTGAAATAACCCCACAGGTGATTTCTGTCGTTCCAATGAGAAGTTACCTGTTGACACAGAGAAATCCCTGTTCTTTAGTCAGACTGGAACCAGTGAAGTACTTGGTGTTTTCTGCTGGTTCATGTTTTCTTGTTTTGTTTTTGGCAGAAGCTCTTTGTTGCTGATTGAAAGACCAAGAAGTTTGATGTCAAAATTCCAGATTTATTAAGACAAAACCCACCTGACTTTAAAAGGTGTTTAATTCTCAGAAATCTCTGAGGTTGTGCTGGAATCAAGTTCCTCTGATCCTCTGAATCTATGATGGGAACCAGCTTTCTGCTCCACAGGACAGTTACTGGAACTGGATCACTGGGACTGACTGGTTCTGGTTTCTCTCTCAGGACGTCCAGAAGATGGAAGATCTGGATCTGAAAAAGGACAGAGCAGAATCTCCAGGATCCATCAGTCCATCCATGAGGAGTGATTTCTCCAAAGATCATCCTCCAGACATCAGTACTGAACCTGGACCATCAGAACCAGAGTAAGAAACCAGTTTCTATCTGGTGGATGTGACTCTGCAGAGACCAACCAGGGTTTAACTTTGATTTCTGATTAGAATCTGATGCAGAGATAAAAAAATATAATAATAATTTAAACCATTTTAATTTAATAGTGACCTTATCTGGGATTTGAGTTACCAGAACCAACCGGGGAGGAAAAACTGTGTTCTGAGGTTCTGACCCAGTTTCTGGTCTCTAGTTTGTGGTGGATCTTCATGAACATCTTCAGCTCCAGCCTGTTGATAGTGAACTATTTCACTGATGAATGAATGTCTTTACTTGTCCAGGGTGAACCCCAGCTCTCGCCTGATTACTGCTGAACACCAGTCCCTCCATGACCCTGCAAAGATAAGAAGTGATGAACGATGGAGGGATGGATGGAGGAAAGATCTTCCAGGATGGATGGAGAGGAGCAGCTGTGCTCCAGGTGAAGCCTAACACCTCCAATCAGAGTTTCCTCCTATCATCTTTGTTGAACCAGACTCGTGTTTTTTATAGTTGAAATGTGGAAATTCAAGATTGGAAAAGTCTTTTTGTGATTCTTTCAGCTAAATCTGAGTTTTTCCAGGTGGTGTAAATGGAATATATGTGTTGATGATCCACTGATTGTCTCTAAATACAACAAACACTTTATAGAATCAATATGATGAGGCTTACAACTTACTTTATCTTGGTTCTACCACATCACAATGTTAAGAGGAATTAAATGGCAAACAGGACGGCTAAAGAGAGTGCCATTTGAGTGTTGGTTGATACTAATGATGATGATACTTAATCACTGCGGGTCACTTTCTACCTGAACTTTAACCTTATGGAGGCAACATGAGTCTGAGTCAGCATGAAGACAGACCAGAACAAAGTTACCTGAACTCAGGCTGGAAAAACTCTGAATGTTCATTGAAGTGATTCACAGAAACTCTTTTAATATTTTAATTTAATTTTAATAACATCAGGGTCACAAAGACTCTGTCTGGTTCAACTCCCAGCTAAAACGCTCACAGTGTCTCCAAACAGCATCAATCAGTCGGTGCAGACATGATTTATACCACAGATAATATAGAAAACTTGAATTCATTACATTGATCTGTTTAATGAGATGGGCTGAAGGTTCAGACATTCCCAATCTGCAGACATGAAGTCGTCTCTAATTCAGGTTAATCTTGATCCTAGAAAGTCAGTCTGTCCTGCTCTGTTATTCCAGATTAATGTTCATATAAACACATTTATTCAGACAGTTTGAGGCACATGAGGCTCTGGGTCAGAGTGAGTCCTCATCAGTTTAAGATGGAGTCCATCAGACAAACAGCTGGCTGCCTGACCAACAGGCTCTGACATTCAGTAACTTTTATTTACGTTAATTTATGTTAAATTAGTTTGAGGTTATCCACCTGTCCCAGTGGATACTGGACTTTGTGAACTGGTACCAGTAGAGGCACCACCTGATCAGTCCAGGGCAGTGGCAGCTTCTGATACGGGCAACCGCCCAGGTCAGATTGTTGTGGGGGGCGACATAAGAGCTCCTCACGTCAGATGCAAACTGGATGACAAACCAACATTACTGCTAAGCTTTTTCTGTATTTTTACAGGGTTAGTGGTCAGTTCAGTGAATGAACTGAATCAAATCACTTAATGAACTGATTTGTTCCTTTCTGAGTTCAGTTCAGTTCATCATGGCGGTGTGGAGTAAAACTTTAATGTTCTGAATAACAGAACATCGTCTGGGTGGAGAGGGAGGGACTGCTGTTGATGTCTGAGGGAACGTGATTTATGATTCCTTCATGGAAACAAATTACTAACATCACTCCCATCCAGACCAGCTCCAGAGGAGTTTAGCTGGGGGGGAATGGATTATTTTGAGGGGCAGAGTAAACAGGCTTTTAATTTACATAAACAAGTGTTTATGTAATGTTTCAATAAAAGAACCATATTTATTAAAACAACAAATAATTCTGATGTAAACTTGACATGTATAAAATTCTGACTTAAGCTGACTTATTATGCTGAAATTAGCATAAACATTAGCTTATATGTTGCAGAAATCTTAGAGTCTAATGTTTCCAGTGCCTGAAGTCCATTTCTTCTACTCAGAGGGCACAGATGCAGGAACTGAGGGAGCCCCTACTGTATCAAATTAAGATGAAATAACAGAAAGTTGGCCACTCTGAGGTAAAAAAGAAAATAAACAAAAACAGCTTCCAGTCCAGGGTGGACAATGCCTCCCGATGCCCGCCCATGCTGCCAGGCCTGGTCTCTCCCTTCATCCCCATCGTCTTAACAGAGTAGAAACAGTAAAGAGAAAACAGCAATGACTAGAGCTATGGCAGCCTCCCTCTGTCCGTCTGCTCCAGGGCAGCTGTGGCTACAATGTAGCTCCCCGCCATCAGTGTGTGAATGACAGAATGTAGTGTGAAGTGCTTTGGAGTCCTCTGGACTAGATAAAGAGTTATGCAAGTGCAGATATTTTACCATTTAATAAAACCGTATAGAGCACCGACACACTTCTTGCTGAACTGTGGATCAAAACAGATTTTCAGCAGGAACATCTGTCTTGATTTTCCTCCACCCTTTTGTGGAGGCGACTGCTACTGTAAAGTGGCTTGGAAAGGTCAGCATAATGTAGGCATATGGTGGAAGTTTACTGCCAAAAATCAAAAGCTTACATTTTTAATTTGAAAGTTTGATCTTTTTCCACTTAAAACTTCTGCTCTCTTTGAAGTAATCTCTGTTCTCCCTCAAATCTTTGTTTTTATGCTCAGATCAGAACACCGTTAACAAACCTCTCTTCTCTGCTTGTGAATTGCCCTGGATGCTTTAAAATAATAATTAAAAACAAAAAAAATATTTTCATAATGTGAACAGTAGTAAACCTGTTTAATATATTAGTGGCGGATAACACCATAAACATGAGCTAATGTAAAATAAAATAAATGGAAGATGAGTAGATGTTTTAATTTACAATGAAGTTAATTTCAGGATTTATAACTCACCATTATAATATATTTGAGAAAATGATTTAATCAGATGCT
The DNA here is from genome assembly GCF_003331165.1 of Xiphophorus hellerii. NCBI lineage: Eukaryota > Metazoa > Chordata > Actinopteri > Cyprinodontiformes > Poeciliidae > Xiphophorus > Xiphophorus hellerii. Next base: position 11,847,071 of record NC_045695.1, on the reverse strand, counting down.
AATCATAAACAGTTTGATTTAGAAACTGAGGCTCTTCGGAGCATAAACTCTCCTTTCAGGTTGGCATTTTCAAAATAAGGTTCTTTTCCCTTCATCTTGTTGGTTCTCCTCATTTTCATTTCCACTTGTCATTTCTGGATTTTCTTCCATTTCCACACATTTCAAAGTGAAAGGGTTGAATGTCTCTCAATGTGCAAAAAATTACTGATGTGGCTGGAAGGAGTTTGCATTTAGCAGCTTCATCTACCCAGAATGCATTGCAGCACAAACAGCATTCCAACTTCCAAGTGACAATATTTTGTTTATTTTTAGCAAAACTGAACAGGCTACAATGTTTCCACTCTTTTTTCTACATTTGAAATAAAAATTGATCAGCCAATTTTTTTCAACTAATCTTGGATCCTTCATGTTTCTATTGGCTGTAACAAGATTTCATCTCAGCTATTGCTGCCTTTCTATCACAAACCATTAACAAGTAACTGGCCAGGCATACCTAATAAAGTGGCCAGTTTGGTTCTTTGTTTCCAGCACAGTGCTCAAAAAGAATGCCACTTCAAATTAAACAATTGGGTAAAACTCTAAGGTCAGAGGTCACTCTGTGGGAAACATGTGAAATTAACTGAAACCTTCAAACAGAGAAACCATGAAAGTTTTAATGAACAAAACTGATTCCCAACATCTTTGTGCAGCAAGAACCTTTTATTTATTTGCTTTTTTCTTTTATCCGTCACCTCAGTGAGCACAAGACTGAGTTTCATTCATAAACCCTACATTTCCTCAATGACTGAAGTTGGAATTACTTTCAGGTTGCAACACCTTGGCAGAAAATAATTTGTTTTCTGTAATTATTTTTCCGTCATAGAAGTTCATACACAAACCCTTCTTAGAATATCTGAAATGGTTTTATTGTGTTTTTTTCCTTCAGATTTTGATATTCAGTATCAGCCTGACCTTAAAGAGTTTCTGAAGATGAAGTTCCAGAGTCTCTCTGAAGCTGGAAATCAAACCGTTCTGAACCAGATCTACACAGAGCTCCACATCACAGAGGGGTTAACTAGAGAGGTCAACCAGGAACATGAGGTCAGACACATTGAAACAGCATCCAGGAAACAAGAAACAATCAGAAGAGAAGACATCTTTAAAGTCCCACCTGGAAGAGATCAACCAATCAGAACAGTGATGACCATGGGAGTGGCTGGCATTGGGAAAACACTGTTAACACAGAAGTTCACTCTGGACTGGGCTGAAGGCAAAACCAACCAGAACATTGATTTCATATTTCCATTCACTTTCAGAGAGCTGAATATGTTGAAAGAAGAAAAGTTCAGCTTATTAGGACTGATTCATAAATTATTTTCTAAAACCAAAGAAATCAGCAGCTTTGAAACGTTCCAGGTTCTGTTCATCTTTGATGGTCTGGATGAAAGTCGATTTACTCTGGATTTCAAGAACAATCCGATCCTGACTGATGTTACAGAGTCCAGCTCAGTGGATGTTCTGGTGACAAACCTCATCAGGAGGAAACTGCTTCCCTCTGCTCTCCTCTGGATAACCACACGACCTGCAGCAGCCAATCAGATCCCTGCTGAGTGTGTTGGCATGGCAACAGAGGTCAGAGGGTTCACTGACCCCCAGAAGGAGGAGTACTTCAGGAAGAGATTCAGAGATGATGAAGAGAAGGCCAGCAGGATCATCTCCCACATCCAGAAATCAAAAAGTCTCCACATCATGTGTCACATCCCAGTTTTCTGCTGGATCACTGCTAAAGTTCTGGAGGATGTGATGAAGACCAGAGAGGGAGAAAAACTGCCAAAGACTCTGACTGAGATGTACATAGCATTCCTGGAGGTTAACTTCGCAATCAAGAAGGAAAAGTATGATGGAGGAAAAAAGACAAGATCAATCTGGAGTCCAAAGAACAAGAAGCTGATTGAGTCTCTAGGAAAACTGGCTTTTGAGCAGCTGCTGGAGGGAAACCTGATCTTCTATGACGAAGAGCTCAAAAAGTGCGGCATCAACATCAAAGATGCTGCGTTGTTCTCAGGAGTGTTCACTGAAATGTTTAAAAGAGAGAGAGGGACGTGCGACATCTCCGTCTACTCCTTTGTTCATCTGAGCATCCAGGAGTTTCTGGCTGCAGTCTACATGCTCCACTGTTTCACCAGCAGGAAGTCAGAGGTGATCAAGACGTTTCTGGGAGAAGAATACAGAGAAACATCTCTAGATGAGTTCATGAAGAAAGTCATGGAGGAATCCCTCAGCAGTAAAAATGGCCACCTGGACCTGTTTGTCCGCTTCCTTCATGGTCTCACTGTGGAGTCCAACCAGAGACTCTTAGAAGATCTGCTGGGTCAGACAGAGAACAGTCCAGAAACCATCCAGAGAATCATCACCAACCTGAAGGAGATGAACATTGAATATATCTCTCTTGACAGAAGCATCAACATCTTCTACTGTCTGGTGGAGATGAACGACGTCTCATTTTATCAGGAGATCCAACGGCTGCTGGATTCAGGGAAGGAGCTCTCAGTGACTGACTGTTCAGCTCTGGCCTTCATGCTGCAGATGTCAGAGGTTCTGGATGAGTTGGACCTGGAGAAGTACAACACATCATATAAAGGACGACGGAGACTGGTTCCAGCTGTGAGGAACTGCAGAAAGGCTCGGTGAGTCCAGATGTTTTCATTGTGTGAATGCTGATTCAGCTCTATTGTCCTCCTGTTTCTTCTTCTTCTTCAAGTTGCTTCTGGATGTTTTTGGTCTTTAACTTCTTCCTTCATCCTCTGGACTATTTCAGCCATTCAACCATCTAAACATTCAGCTCATCCAGGACAGCTGCAGCTTCTGGTTTTAGACATTTTGATCATTTTAAAAATATTTAACTTTTTATCAGTTTTCATGTTTAAATGAATAGAAAACCCTGAACTCTAGAAAAAAATCTATTTTGTCTGAAAGATCCAATCAGCCAGAGAGACTTTTACACTTTAAACTCCTCTTCACTCATTGAGCCGCTACTCCTTTTAGGATCTTTGTCTTTTTTTAAATTATAAAATCACTGTTTAGGTTTGATGGACACTTTAAAATAACCCCAATAATTGCTGCTGTTGTCATGGAAACCAGTTAGAAACTTAGTGAACCAACTTTTCCTCCTCCCACTAGTTTCCTCTGAGTTTGTAAATGAGAGCAAAATGTGGTGATTGTTGTCTGGCTCCAGAAAAAGTCCTAGTTTCTGTCAGATCCTCCCAAAGCTCTGAGAACTCTGCTTCCAGAGCTGGAACCATTTTCCTCATCAACTCTTCATCTGCAGCTTTTGTTGAAGCTGTTAGCCATGAAGACCTGGAGAGACATGAGCTTCAACTCTTTAGACATCCCAGCCTCTTCTAGTTACTGGAGAACTTTCACTGCTTCACCATGAAAAATGCTGCTGGACCCAAACGCTCTGTTTTGGTCTTCAGCTCTTTAGGAGTTTAGCAACAATTTCTTCTAACATCCAAACCTTTGTTCCTCTGAGCCAAACGGTCTAGTCCAAGTCCGAGCTGTGAGCAGTTCCTCCTCCTCTCCATCATCTCCAGTAGTTTCCTTCATCAGCTCAGTCAGCCTCTTCATCAGCTGCTTCAGCTCCTTTGAGGCTCTGATGCTGCAGCTCCATCAGATGCTGCAGAGAAAACTGAACTTTCCTTCACAGATGATAGAAGATCTTCAACATCTGACTGCAGCTGAAGGTCTGAGGACATGAAGCCTGGACCAGAACCAGAACCAGAACCTGGACTTTAACCAGGAACTGCACAGATTCTCTGTGGGGTCAAACTCAGTAAATTGAAGATCAGATGTTGATCAGATGATGACATCACTGTTATCATATTTTACTCTGTTTATTATCCAGATTGATTTCATTAGAACTGAATTTATTTCTTCTCTAATCACAGACTTGGTGGCTGGTTTTTCCAAAAGGATGAATGTGAAGTTTTGGCCTCGGCTCTGAAGTCCAACCCAGATCTGACTGAACTGGAAATAAATCAGATCAACATAAATGAAGGTGGAGACTCTGTTCTGAAGCCTCTGGTTGAGATCCTGGAGAGTTCAGTCAGTAAAGTGAAGAATCTGGGGTTTGTTTTCTTTATTTATACAATAAAATCCTTCATTTATACTTTAAACATTAGTTTAATTAATTATTTTATTCTAATATATTTTATTTTATAACAACCTGTTTAAATGTCAGAATAAAATCTCTAAAACTTTTTACCTTATATATTATTTTTTCCTTATTTCAGACTTTGAGATTATTGAACTTTGTTTTTCAGTTTTTTACTTTAAAATGTTTTTTACTGATGAACAAAATGAGTAAAATAATTCAAATGATGTAAATTAATGATGGAGATGTTTCAGTTTGGTTTGGTAAAGATTCAGATTGTTTTATTTCTCATTTCTGATTCTCATCTTTACATCCAGAATGAAATGTTGTTCCTCCAGAGTCGAGCCACAAACACTGACAAGTTCAAATCATCATTAATGACCAAATCTAAGAAATGACTGATTGTAGAAAAGCAAATCTAGATGAAATGAATGAAAGTGAGGTTTGCAGCAGCAGCAGGTTCCTCAGCTTTGTCCTGAAGCTGTGGTTCTGTTGGGCCGGGTCAGAGAGGAACCGTCCTCTTCAGTCTGACAGCTGTCAGTCGGTTGGAGCCTCGTCTCTGTGATGATGCTTCATCAGGTCACGTCTCCTTAGGAAATAATGGCCTCCATTGGCTTTCAGCAGCTTTAATAAGAACCCAAGGCCATTAATGAAGAAACTGAGTGGTTCTGATCCAGTTACCAAGTCGGGTCTCCAGCTGATGATCAGGAACCAGCAGAAATAGCTCAACTCATCCAGGCTGATAGAAAACTTTGAGTTTCTTTTTGATCAAATGTTCTGGTTCTGCTGGTTTGGACTCTTTAAACCAGTTTGACTGGATCAGATGTTAGAATCAGTTCATCATGTTTCTTTTACATTCAGGGAAATTAATTTTCTACATTTTTATTATTTATTTGTTCATATTTCAGTTTTAACCTGCATCCTGTTGGCTTCAGCTCACATCTTTTATTCTTTATTCAGATTGCATGAATGCAGGTTGTCAGAGACCAGCTGGACTTCTCTGTTCTCAGCTCTGAAGTCCAACCCGACCCATCTGACAAAACTGGTGTTGAACTGGACCAACCTGGGAGATTCTGTAGTGAAGGAGCTCTGTGGTTTTCTACAGACTGAAGGCTGCAGACTGGAGACATTGGAGTATGTAATTATATAATTATTGATATTTCTGTGAATAATTATATATAATTGATCATAAATCAAATTAATTTCTTCTGTTCTAATAAATATTTTGTGAGTTTGTTCCTGGACTTGGATCCAGAGTTTAATTTAGTCCCTCTGTGTAACTGAGTTGGACCTGCTGATCTGAGGTCAGAACAGGACAGCATTCGGACCCCCAGTGTGTAGAAATCCCCCTCATGTGAAGAAGGTCAAAGGTCATTCAACCCAGTCTAGAAAAGTGAATTCCTGGAATCTGACAGGAACAAATCAATAATCAATGATTGATGCTTCAACACTTTGATCAGAACCTGGAATGATTTTACTGACTAAAATCCTCCAACACAACATGACCCAGTACCAGGTTCTGGTTCTGGTTCTGGTTCTGAAGTCAGCAGGTCTTTATTGAAGCAGCAGCTTGTTGGCATTAATATTGATGAGAATCTTTAACTGGTTCTGTTGGACTGGTTAACCTGCATCCTGTTGGCTTCAGCTCACATCTTTTATTCTTTATTCAGATTGATTCTCTGCAGTTTGTCAGAGACCAGCTGGACTTCTCTGTTCTCAACTCTGAAGTCCAACCCGACCCATCTGACAGAACTGGACCTGAGAGGAAACAACCTGGGAGATTCAGATGTTCAGCAGCTGAAGGATCTTGTAAAGACTTTAATGTAAGTAAATGTTTGTAGTGAGTCCAGCTGCTGTCAGCATATTGAACTAAACCCAGTTAGCATCAAAGCAAAGATCCAGTGTTCCCAGTAAAGCTGCAGCTTCTCAGTGGGAGGAGAATGGTTCAGGCTTCCTGATTGGACACAGAGACAGCAATCAGCCAATCAGAGGAGCAGCAGCTTGCTGTGTTCCTGCGTTTGTATTGGTGTGAAGATGAGTGTTGTTGCTGTGTCCATGTCTCCAGGAAGTCCAGCTGGACTCCAGCGTCCAGCCGTCCAACATGTCTAGAGACAGTGGTCCTCATCCATCAAACTGTGGCAGCAGCAGATCTGATCTCAGATCTGTTTGTTCTCTCAGTTCAACAGGAAACAACTGATCGGGTTCATCTTGGTCACAGCTCTGAGATCAGTCTGACTGCAGCCTGGAAACCATCTAGTGGATGTGCTGCGTCACTGACTGCTGCTGGAGAGAGGCTGGAAACACTCACTGATCTGCTCTCTCCTTCCTTCTTCTCTCTGCAGGTTCGATGATTTTGATTATTCTGATTATACTGACTTGTCCGACTGATGATCCCAGTAAAGTAGAGAATGGTCTCAGTGTCCTGCTGATCCTCAGAGGTTGAAGCTGCAGCAGTTTGAGTCTAAAGAGACTCTGACTGGATCATGATGATGACCTCTGACCTCCAAGGTTTTCCTCCCGTTTATTTTCTCGTGTCTGTCATTTAGTGTCTGATATTGTTTGTCTCTTTGGATCAATAAAGATCCAATTCAAACTGGGCTCCATTTAGAGGCTTCATGGAGTTTTGATCTGAACTGGATTCAACTGGAAAGTTGATCTTTTTTCTCTCTGATTCATTTTCATCCTGGAACCAGAAATGGTCTGAGAATGGAAACATGGGAATCATTTTCAGTTCAGCTTTGAAGCCATGAAAGACACTTCAAACCTCTTTTCTCTGCTGCTTCTTCCTTCTGCTGACATGAAAATGTTCCTCAAAGCTCCACAGATAAAAAGATGCTTTACTGGAAACTGCAGAGAAACTTCAGCTTCCATCAGAGAAACCAGTTTAACCAGTTTAGAACTGGATGTCCTACAGAAACTCTGATCTTAGAGCAGTTTTCAGGAACATGTGGAACCTGGAAAAATAAAGATTTTATATATTTTATGTTCATTGTAAAAGCTAAATCTTGAAGTTTTACGTCATCATTGATTCTCAGCTTTAATTTCTCTCAGTTTGTTTTGGTTTTTACTTTTTTAACTCCATATTTCATGTTTTGAGTTTTCTAGAGAACTTCAGGCTCTTTACTGTGATTTTACTGATTTATTCAAACCTCAGAGAATCACTGGGATAATGTGCTGATTGGTTCATGTTTGATTTTCATAATTCTTCTAATGCAATGTGGGTTGCTGGATGTTTAACAACCAAATAAAGTTTTTAAAAAATCTTTGTGTATTTTTATGCAGCTGACTGTGTACACATATAATAACTAAACCTTCATTTTAATCCTCCAGGCCATTTTGCTGTATTATAAGTTTTCACATTTAGTTTCACAGCTTAAATTAGTAAAAGCAGAAACATCTCAAGTTGATTTCAGCTTTAAGCTACTAATTTAGCCAGCAGTTTATTTTTGCAGTATTCAGACTGAAGATGTTTTTTTTAATAAAACAGATGAGAATCAATCTTTTCAATCAAAACTCGATTAATTAAATCAGCTATTGAATTAGAATAATAACTTGTATAAAACTGCCATTTCTGTCTGGTTAATGGTGCAGCAGATCCTGCAGGGGGCGCTCTGGGGCCTCAGTGTTCAGGTCGGTTACAGTCTCATCTCCCAGACTCCTGAATCTTCTGGTTCCTTCCTGAAATGATTTCCTGCAATAAAATGTTGGTTGGAAATGAGCAGAAAACTGAGAAAAACCTGAAAAAGTTCAAATCTGACCTAAAGTTTTACAGCTCAACTCATACAAAGGAAAACATGAAAATAAAGGTGTTTATTGTCACCTGGAAGGAGGCGGAGCCTCAGCTGGGTCAGGGGGCGGAGCCTCAGGTGTGTCAGCTCTAGTCAGGTTTGGATCAGAACCGGTTCAGACTCCATGCAGCAGCAGAGCAGAGTCTGTATATTTTTGTTATTTAATAAATTATCTTAAGAAAACGAAATTGATAGAAAGGATATAAGGTTTCTTTTCTTTTTCTTTTTTTGGGGGGTTGGGGGAAAATATATGTAGCATCCCGATCCACACTCCATTCCAGTTCATGGCGGTAATGCACATCAATAAGTTGCTTGCCAACCGCCAAAAAAGAAGAAGAAGAAGAAGATCAGCGTCTGGATCAGGTGAGTGTTCACTTCTTGTTTTGCTGATGTTTTATTTACAATGTTTCAATGTGAAATTAATCCACAGCATAAACAACTAAGCAGGTGTAAGTGAACCAGGGTGTGATATTATTTAAAACAATGTGGTTGCAAGGAAGTAAATTTGGTAAGACTTTATTTGAAGGGGTGCAAGAAAAAAGGACATAGGATTCTTTATAAATGTTGAATTAGGTTTGAATTAGGTCCGCTGTATTTTATATTTCTGTTTTTTTGTCAATGTTTTTGTAGCGATCTGGACAGGTAATGTCCTGTTCTGCAGTGCCGGGGGGCCAGACGGGTGTAAAGATAATTTTCTGGACCCGGACTCAGACCTCAGAGACGCAGAGTGATGGATCCTCTGGGGAGTCAGAGGCAGGAGGCTGAAATGAAGTGAGCTCTGCTACGTGAGCGCTGAGGATTAGAACAAGCAGAAACTATTATTAGTGGTTTATTGTGTTGCTGAGCAGAAACTTGGTGCAGCTTTGGCTATTTTATAAAAGTCTTTATAGATAAAACTGAATCTGATCAACTTGAAAATCTTTATTAATTTAATGAAATAGTCATGGAAAAAAAATCTTGAAATGTTTAAACATAAATAATCTTTAAACTGAAATGTGAACTGGTTGTTATTTTCCATTTATTTCCTGGTAGTGATGATCAGACAGGATTCTTCTCATTAGCAACACACCTCTGCTGTGAGAGGGGGCGGAGCCTCAGGTGGGTCCGGTTCAAGTTCTGGAGAATCGGGTCCAATTCGTTCCGACTCGGTTTGTGTGAACAGAAGGAGAAGCAAAGATCTGATCAGGTGAGTTTTAACTCCACATTCTTCTGGTTTCCAGTCCTGACTGGGTTTTCTCTCTTTGAGCTGCTGGACAGAACCAGAACCAGAACTGGGCCTGGTTCTGGTTCTGGTTCTGGTTATGATGCAGAACTGCAGCACCTGGTTTCAATCAGGAACTCTGATTTTCTCTGAGTTTTCATCTGTAACCCAGACAACAAGCTGAGTTTGCTCCCAGTTTCATAGTGGAGTCAAACTGGTACCAGTAGGTTCTGAGTGTTTGTGGCCCGGCTGAGATATCTGGGTTCCTGATTGGTGGATGGAAAATATTTCAATATGAAGTCTATAATTTATTGATCAGAGAGGATTTCTCTGGGCTTTTATCAGTAGAAAATCCAGATTGAATCAGACATTTTGGATCAAATGCGTTACTTTATGGACTTTCTTTAATATGGAAAACTTGACCTCTTTCTGACCATCGCTCCATTTCTGAGTCTTTCTGGTTTTAAATGTTTGCTCATTAGAAAATCATAAAATTGTTGGTTGAATCACAGCAATAATTTCCACAGCTGTTTGCCAACTTGCTAGGAAAGTTGTTTTATGTATTTTATATTTGAGTCACTGAATACAATCACGGACATTTCAAATATCCATGTTTTTCCTTTACTCTGATTTTGTTTTAATGAGGAAAATCAAAGTCCCTGGTGAATTAATGAATGAAACGTATTCATACCCCTTTAAATTTCTCACTCTGTTTCATTGCAGCCATTTGCTAATCTCAGAAAAGTTCATATTATTTCTCATTAATGTATACTCAGCATCCCCTCTTGACAGAAAACATACAGAATTGTAGAAAGCTTTGTAAATTTATTAAAAAAAGAAAAACTGAAACATCACATGGTCATAAGTATTCAGACCTTTTGCTCAGTAGAAACCCCTTTTTAGCTTGTACAGCCATGAGTCTTCTTGGAAATGATGCAACTAGTTTTTCACAGCTGGATTTGGGGATCCTCTGCCATTCCTCCTTCAGAACCTCTCCAGTTCCATCGGGTCGGATGGTGAATGTTGGTCATAGAGTTGGATGCAGGCATGCATAACAAATCACATTTTATTTTAAATATATTTACATTTTTCAAGAGTACATTGCCAATATACTATTACAGAATTGTACAAATTGTCAATACATTCAAAATTTGCAGACAACATGCTTATGAAAATTAGTACAATGAAACAATAGGTACACTTTAGAGGAAATGTGAAAAATATTTAACCAAGGACAGAGTATTGTTTTAATTTAATATCACAGTATTCCAGTATTATTGCAAACATACTGACATTTCTCCTTCCTAAGAACAGTGAGGATCAACGGCAGAACATTCCCATTCACTGCACTTTACAGAAACCTACAAAAAAGAACATTTGTATTTTAAAGAGTACAGAAAAATGGCAAAGAAAAAAGTCTGACTTACAATTTTAAGACGTAGCGGACTCGCTATGCATGTGACATCATCAGAACTGATGATGATTGGGACCGGATGCCTGGGCTGGGAAAACATTTCTAGGTTACTTCTTTACCTGTTTATGTTAGAAGTAGAAAAAATAGTCAGCAATATGATAGAATCAGTTGATGTTGAGGCATCAACTATGAAGCTGTTTTCAGTGAGGTCTTAAGGGAGACAATCTACCATCAAATCTTTCCATCCATGATCTGAACACGTTGATCCCTGCAGGGTGGTGAGGGGGGCCGGTGGGGCCCAGCTCCAGCTGTCACCAGACGAGAGGCGGGGTTCACCCTGGACAGGTCACCAGTCCATCGCAGGCACTGAAAGCTAACAATGAATAAAACGTATGAAAGAGAAATGATAAATTAACAAGGAGAATAAATGATGTCCAATTATTTTAAAATCAAATCATGTTTATTAATTGCAGTGATTTATAATTGCTGACGTCAGAGACTCAGAACCTGGTTTTAGAGGAAGAATTGAGCTGAATCAGGAAAACTGAAGTATATTTTGAGGTTGTCAGTAACATTCCTCTGTGGGATCCAAAAGTCAAGATTCTGAGAGTAGCGTTGTTGTCTTGTAATAGGAAGGGCGTAGGTTCGATTCCATCTTCCTCTTGCCACATGTCAACGTGCTTTGGCACCACTGTTTGTATATGTTGGACCTCCCAGCTGTGGTGTTTATCTGTATATGGCAGCCTGAGTCTGTTGAATGTGTAGGTCACTCATAGCACAAAGGCTTCAGCCTGGATGTATTATTGAGTTTTAAATATATAACAAGTTTTCAGACTCTACACTGGTTTCCAAAATATAAACTCTCCAGCTTTTATTTAGCAGCTGAACCAAAATCTGCAAAATAAAAATCCAACTGTTTTGTCAGTTGATCCGAATCTCCGACCGCAGAGTGTCCTTGCTTTAAATTCACTTAAATGGATCCATGATTAGCTGTAACAATTGATATTTGAGAAATATTTATTTTAGAGGTAAAAACAATACAGTAGGTTTTTTTTTGAATAAATGTTAATAAAACACATGGAGGCCAGATTTGCTCCATTAGGGCTGCAAAAATCCTTAAGAGGGCCACAAACGGCCCCCGGGCCACACCTTGGACACCCCTGCTATTAGCATTTCATGCTATGAGCTCAAAATCCAGGCGACAGAGACGCTTTTCCACATTAGCTGCCCTTCAATTCACAAAATAATTACACAATTTCAAAACTAAATGATCTTAATGGAAACACTGTGATTTAAAAAAGAAAGTTTTGCTGTTGGGGGCCGTATTGAATTTAGTTTATTTCTTAGTTTATTTGATTTGGTCTCAACAAATGGGTGGCAGAGCGCATCGTCTCGGTACGTAGCTGGTACATGTTTCTGTGTGTGACGAACGAAGGTGTCAAATCACAAAAGCCATAAAAGGCTGGGCAAGGTCAGAGTTCATCTGTTAAACTGGATGAAAATCAAGACATAAACTACAAGCTGGAGTTTAGACATTTTAAGCGTCTTTGTTCCTGCCACTTTACACCTGTCTTTTATTTCACAACACTAAACGCTGCTGCGGTACAAAGACCGGACAGAAATTGTGAGAAAATCCTCTGAATACCTTCAGAAAACCTGGAGAGCTATTGATCAAATCTAATGTAGAATACAATAAAATCTGCTGCCATTAGAAGGAAAGTTGGGAGAGCTTTAAAACTTCTGTAAAGTAAAATAAAAACCACTTAGAGGAGAACAGCAGCCAAACCAGAGTGCTGTCATTATGTAATGTATCAGAAAAAACATTAATCTGCCAATAAAAAAAAAATTTAATGCATCTTTATTTTCCCTAGCTTTATAAGAAATTAATTAATGCAAGCTTAAAGGTTGATGGCTTATGGATTATAAAAAATACTTATTTTTGGGAAATTAATAATGAGAGGAAAGACGGTTAGTTTTAATTTAAACTATATGATGGCGGAGTTTGAGAAAGAGCGGGAGTTTTTAAAGAGACAGAGACCCAATTTCAAGGTGTTAAATGACTAAGTCCAATTATGTAAGTTACATTTGATATATTTTGCATTTTTTTATAACTGATGCTAAGATTATGTGCCTGTAAAAGACATAATTCTGCTCCTTTCAAGGTGAATCAACCAAAAACTGAGGAAATGAGAAAAAAGAAATAATGTTCCTCAGTGACCTAAAACAGAGAAAGTTTAATCTGATTCATTTCAACCTGAGAAAAATAATATTTATCTCTTTTTTAGTGTAAATATGTTTTCAACCTCCTGAAGTGTTTAGTTGCATAATTCAAAGCAACCTGCCGTAACTCTGCGTTTCTCTCGGCTTCGATGTGTTTCTAGATGTTCTTTGACTCAAGCAGTTCTTTGTATTACAAATGCATCAAAGTTCATCTTGCAACTTAATTATAAGCTCTAGATAATAGTTTCTCTTCAGATTTTCAGCCGGTGTGAATATATACTGATGGTTTCAGCCGATCGTGACTTATCTCATCTCAAGCAGCCATTAAACTCCAATTATTACTAAAAGAAGCACATAATCTGGTTGCTGCTGCTGCTAAACTGCAGAAGCTGCAGATGGTGAAAGGTGAAGCTGAGGTGAAGGCTGCTCTGTTTCTCTCTGTCGTCCCAGAGACACCATCGTTTCTCCTCTTCCTCCTCTTCCTCAGACATCGCTGCAACCGAAGGGGAAACGCAGCAGGAGGCCAGAGGAACATCAACAGTACGAGGGATTAAAGCGTCTTTGTGTCCTTTTTGCCAGCAGATGGCATCGAGGAACTCGTTCAGGAAGTTTTAGTCACTCTCGGTTTTCCAGGAAGTTTTTTTGCACAATTTTCCTCCGAGATAATTAGCAGGAAACAGCTGTCTCGATTTGGTGAGTCACAGTTTTTCACTCCAAATTCTGGGTTGTTTTTTATTCGGAGGGAGAGCTGCAAATATTTTTATCCACAGGAAATACCTGATAAATATGCTGAATGTAAAATTAGAGGAGAAAATCAGAGCGAAGCTGCAGCTTCTCTTCTCTGAATGGAGCTACAGCGACATCTGCTGGGTCTTAAAGGAATATTGGGAATTGCAGTATTTTGCACCAATGTTATGTTATTTTTTTTCACATTTCTTCTATCGAATGTTGGTTCCTGGGTGTTTAATGAGACAATAAAGTTTTTAATAATGTTCTTTGTGTTTTTTCTATGTAGCTGTTTGTGTACAAATATAGTAACAACACCTTTATTTTAGTCCTCCGTTATGTTTAGGTTTCTGTATTCAGATCAACAAAGAAATAAAGTATAAAATTAAAAACTTTCATCTTTATTTAGTAAAGACGGAAGCATCCTGTTCAGTTGATCTAGATTTTAAAGCTTCTAATTACGGCAGAAATTTATTTTGCGTTATTCAAACTGAAGATGTTTAAATAAAATACATGGGAACATTTTAATTAATACAGTTTTTTTCCTTGAAAGCTTCTTTGTTAAGCTTCTTTAAACTAGAACTGTACTGTTATTATATTTTCCGGTGTTTTATTTTGAAAGACCTCACAGGAAGTGTGTTTATAATTTTTACAGCTTAATCGTAGGTTCTCACTTCTATCTCACTGATTCCCAGTGAGATAAATGAAGACAGATTCTTCTCCTGGGTTCATTTCAATGTTTTATCTGTCAGTGTGAACTAGAAGCAGCTCCACAGAGATGAAAACAGCCGCAGAGACTCTGAGCGGAGCTAACGATGCTAACGATGCTAACAGGCTCCAGCAGCAGCTTCAGAGGAGCTGTGGCTCCTAAACTGGAGCTTCAGCTCCAACAGAGCTGAATCAAAGCTCTACAACTCTGGTTTAGACGATAAGATGCTGAGCTTCCGGTCTGAAGGTAGGAAAATATTTATGAAAAGTTAAATTATCCTGGAAACAGTCAGAATGATGTTGATGTTTTAGCTGCAGAGCCGCGAACTGAACTATTATTATCAGAGCAGGGCGGGTTTTGCCCTCTAGTGGACACAGACGGTAACTACAGCTACTTGATAAAGTTAGAGCGTTTACAAACCACATTCACTTCCTGTGAGTACTTTCACATTAAGAGCGATATAAACGAGTTAATTTTCTCAATTAGTTTTCATATTAAATAATAAATTTTACTTTTCTTGTTTCCTTCCTGAAAAGCAGGAAATTAAACTCTGCTGAGGTTTTGCACCACCACCGTATAATATTGTTATTTCTGTAGACAGTCTTTAAAAACACATAAAAGTATTTAAATGACATTAACATCAGCAGCATAATATTGTATGTGTAATACATTTATTTACAGATTAATTCAGTTCTACAAAAGACTGCAATTAACTAAGTAATATTAAGTACTAATAATTTAAACTTTATTAACTTTTTATATTTAATTTTTCTCTATTAGCCCCTTTCATCCTGCTTGATGCTCCTATCGCAGGTGATTGAATTTTATTTCAAACACATTTTTATTATTTATATTTTTCAGGCCTTGAGTCTCAAAATTTCCCACAGTGAATCGTTTTTGGAGGATTTTTATAGAATAAGTTTTATTTTCCATGTACTAACCCTGCAGTGACTCTTATTTAACATTAATGTAAGCTGATTTGATTTGGCCTGATAAAAGTGAAAATGAGATCAAATAAACTGTAATTAATATGAAGAGGAATATCTGTAGTTGCGATAGTTCACCACCAGAGGGCAGTGAGCGCTCATAATCCTCCATCAAACGCCTGTTAAACTGCAGTTTGTTCTGCTGGTTTTCTGCCGAATCCATGAAAAAAGCTGCTCAGCTTCAGATCTGCTTCACTAACAGCAAAACAGAAATACTGAAGCTTTTCCATCTTCACTCTAGTTTTTTCACTCTGTTAAATCTGACTGAACTATTAATGTTTATTCAGATGAATCAAACTTTGGCTCTAGAGGAAAACACAAGTTATGTAACTTCCTGTGAAAATAGAAACTGAAACCAACTTTGGTCTCCTTCAGATCAGCCTCCATTTTGAGCTGCAGGATGGAAATAACTTGCTGACTTGTTACTAGAGGTAAGTGTTGCCGCTCCGGGTCCCTCCGTGTCTCTCGGCTCTCTGGAGCCTTTCTAACCGATGAACCCACCGAGGCTTCCCGGGGCCTCAGTCACCTCGGCCTGGGTCGCTCGGCTCTCATAGGGCCTGGTCCCCGCAGCAGCGCTCTGTTTACTTTATTGAAGGCCTGATCTAGAAAGGAATTAGATCAAATGAAAAACTTTATTGTGAGACGTTGCTGCTTATAAAGTGATGCTAAGTGAGGTTACATTATGCGACTATAAGGAACAAAAAGAGAAATATTGAACACATTATAAACACACAGCTCAGTTACTGCGCAGTTAACCTGGTGAATGATCAGCTATGATCTACCATGACAGCAGCATCTAAAGCTGATCTGTTTGTGTGGAGCAATAATGAACTTTTCAGATTTAATCTAAATAAACTGAGAACTTAATGTAACTTTTACAGTCCATCAGTTCTTGCTGCAGCGACTCTCTCTGGTGTTTTAACCTAAAAAGCAGAACTAAAACATTGTAAACTAGTTTCTCTGCTTGTTGAAATCAGCAGGAAGTGAATCACATCACTCCGTCCCTCATCAGTCTGGGGTTCAGCAGAAACTGATGTTTCTCTTGTCTGTGGATCAGAACCGGCTTTAAGCCGTCCACAGATTTCCTCTCTTCCTCCTCACTGAGTTTGGTCTTTTTCCAGGTTTTCCTCTTGTTGCTCCTTTCAGCAGGAAGAAACTCTTTGTCTCTCAAAGCTCTGCTGGAAAAATGCATCCAGATCCAGACTGACTCTTACCTGAAAGGTTGCTGTGTTTAGCAATCAGTATCTGCAAAATCGGAATCGATCAGCCAGAAAACTGCAGTCGGTTCAACCCTAAAAATAACAAAACTTTTAAATGGAGCAATAATAATAAAATAAATAATTTCACAAACGTTTTAGATCAGTTGTAACAAACTAGTTTCTAACTAAAAGAGTTGCATTAATGTGTCTCTTTATTTTGAAGTTCAATCAGATCAATAGACTAAATATGTTTCAGGCCTCGCTGAGTGTTTGGGGGCTTCATCCCCCTATTGAAGCAGCTGTTTACCCATGATTCCTTGCAGTGGGTCCAGCTGGTACCTCAGCTGGATGCTGTGGTCCCTGAAAGCTGCTTTGTGTCTCTTGAGCTGAGAGGAAATCCTGCTGAGCTGCACACAGAGGCTGACATGTTGCTGAGATCCCAGCTGGACCCGGTTCTGTCTGGAGGAGAGCTGTGGACCCGACCTGAGCTGCTGCTCCCTCAGAACCTTCTGCTCACTGACTCCCTCCGTACAGAGCTACAATAGAGTCATGATGCGTTCAAGTCCACTGGGAGCTAAATAAGTTCACTAGTTCATAGGAAATGTTCACTCATTCATTCAAATGATTCACTCTGATCCTCTGAACACATGATGGGAACCAGCTTTCTGCTTCACAGGACAGTTACTGGAACCGGATCACTGGACTGACTGGTTCTGGTTTCTCTCTCCAAACGGCCAGAAGATGGAAGATCAGGACAGAGCAGAACCTCCAGGACCCATCAGTCCATCTGTGAGGAGTGATTGGTCCAAAGATGATCCTCCAGAGTTCAGTAATGAACCTGAACCATCAGACAGAAAGTAAGAAACCATTTTCTAACTGATTCATGTGAATCTATATAGATATAAAATAAAAGATATTAACTGGTTGATCTTCAGTGTTTTAATAAACAGTAACTTAATTTTCTGAGATATTAATTTAAAGTTAGTCATGAAGGATGTTGGTCAGTAAATCAGAGTTTGAATGAAAGTCTGAATGAATCAATGATGAAAATGTTGCATGAAAACAAAAACAACCAACAATGTGAGGAGCAACGACTCAGATTGTCTCTAAACCCAGTGAAGCACTGGAGCTTCCAGACTGGGAACACTGGTATCAGTCATGATACCAGATATGATACAATGAAGAAGTTCACACCAGAGATCATCAATGATCTCAGGTTCTGTTCTGACCCAGTTCTGGTCTCTAGTTTGTGGTGGACCTTCATGAACATGTTCAGCTCCAGCCTGTTGATAGTGAAATATTTCACTGATGAAGAAATGTCTTTACAGGAGCTGTGAGTGTGAAGAAAGACCCAGAACAGGAGCTGAACGGCCGACAGCCAATCAGAGCAGCTGTTCTCCAGGTGAGACTGAACTCCTCCAATCAGAGCCTCCTGTCGTCTCTGTTGGACCAGATCCACGTCTTTAGTTGAGATTTGGAAATTTAAGGTTTAAAAGTCTTTTAGTGATCAATTATTTCAGCTGGTGTAACTGGAACTCATGTGCTGGTAACTCTGGTTAACTTGGTCCTCATTTAATTGGAGCCTGTTCAGAAAAATAAACAATTAATTTTATTCTGAAGGGTCGCTTTGCACCATAACCCATGCCACCAGCTCTAGTGAAACACTTTATAGGATCAATATGATGAGTCATCACAGGGTTCAGAGGAATGAAATGCAGACAGGATGAATAAAGAGATCATCAATCAGATAATGGTTGTGTAATAATTGATTATTTGTGGGCAGATCCAGGTTTTAATTTTGACATTTAATCTGTTAAGCAATTAATATATTATTCAAGTGTTTTATGTGTTTTCAGAAAATGACTAAAGGGCAATTCCACATAATTTCTCACTATCTTGAGCATCTTTAAGCTGATCTACTTCAAAAACTAAAATACTTAAAGACTTCGAATCTGCTGTAGGTTCTTAGTTTCGTCTTAATTACAGAATATTTAAAACCAGCTGTGAGGTTTTTAGAAACATATTTGATTTGTGAACTTCAATACAGGAGGACATATGGCTAATTTATTATCTCAGATGCAAAGACTTGCTGTGTCTTTTATTCCAACATTTGGTAACAGAGAACCTAAACCTTAGAGACTGAGATGAAGACTTGGTGATGATGATAAAGAAAGGAGGAAAAAAAGTGATGAAAATGTTTGTTAATCAGTCAATATTTTCATCACAATATTCACCAATAATATTGAGAGTTAACAGCTCCTTGATGACCTTCTATCAGATCGCGTCTTTAAACATTCAGAGATAGAAGGTAAACTTGAGAAGAACCAAACCAGAGCAGACAAGGACTGCAACAAAATAGATGCTGTGATGAAGAAGAACAGAGAGCCTGCAGATTGATGGTCAAACATCTTCAGCACATGGATGAATTGAAGGTTTCAATTAATTTCCGTTTTTGGGATTGCTTTTTCTTATATTGTGCCTCCATATCTGGCTTGTCTTTATTTATTATCGTAGCTGCTTCAGGTTTGCTTTTGTTACATTGTGCAGCCGTGTTTCCTGGCCTATTCGCT
Organism: Xiphophorus hellerii; assembly: GCF_003331165.1. NCBI lineage: Eukaryota > Metazoa > Chordata > Actinopteri > Cyprinodontiformes > Poeciliidae > Xiphophorus > Xiphophorus hellerii. The sequence goes on along the minus strand of NC_045695.1, from coordinate 11,828,126 downwards.
CGTCGGTTTACGGGTCAAGAGTGGCGATTTCAGCTCGACCTGACCGAGTCCTGTGAGCGTGAGATGCTGGGTGTCTGGGGTCACTCTGGAGGCTATATGTGCAGCAGCCTCTTGGTCATCCCCAAATACCTTTGCTGGGTTTTACAGGGTTAACTGGGCCACCTTTCACCTGGGATCCTATCCCAGCGCTCATCATCATCCCAGTGAGGTGGGCATGTTTTCGGGGTTGTTTCTTTTCTGTGTGTGATTTCTCAGGACTCTGTCGGTAATCGTCATCCAGTGCTTTAATCACCGCCTCTGGTGGTCATCTGGGATTCATAGAACCGTAGTTACAGTCGTGACTTTCGTTCTTCTTACCATGCAGAGTTTTTATAAAATTTGGGCTTTTTATTTATTGATTTACTTTTTTCTCATCCATTAAAGCTGATGCACAAATTGTCTCTGAGAATATCAAAAAATTATTGTTTTCCTTATGTTCAGCTGAAGTGTCTCCTCTCCTGTCTTTGTCTCTTTCTTCAGATTTTGATATTCGGTGTCAGAGTGACCATAAAGCATCTCTGAAGAAGAAGTTCCAGAGTCTCTCTGAAGGCGTCGCTGAACCTGGAAATCAAACCGTTCTGAACCAGATCTACACAGAGCTCCACATCACAGAGGGGAAAACTAGAGAGGTCAACCAGGAACATGAGGTCAGACACATTGAAACAGCATCCAGGAAACAAGAAACAATCAGAAGAGAAGACATCTTTAAAGTCCCACCTGGAAGAGATGAACCAATCAGAACAGTGATGACCATGGGAGTGGCTGGCATTGGGAAAACACTGTTAACACAGAAGTTCACTCTGGACTGGGCTGAAGGCAAAACCAACCAGAACATTGATTTCATATTTCCATTCACTTTCAGAGAGCTGAATATGTTGAATGAAGAAAAGTTCAGCTTATTAGGACTGATTCATAAATTATTTTCTAAAACCAAAGAAATCAGCAGCTTTGAAACGTTCCAGGTTCTGTTCATCTTTGATGGTCTGGATGAAAGTCGATTTACTCTGGATTTCAACAACAATCCGATCCTGACTGATGTTACAGAGTCCAGCTCAGTGGATGTTCTGGTGACAAACCTCATCAGGAGGAAACTGCTTCCCTCTGCTCTCCTCTGGATAACCACACGACCTGCAGCAGCCAATCAGATCCCTGCTGAGTGTGTCGGCATGGCAACAGAGGTCAGAGGGTTCACTGACCCCCAGAAGGAGGAGTACTTCAGGAAGAGATTCAGAGATGATGAAGAGAAGGCCAGCAGGATCATCTCCCACATCCAGAAATCAAAAAGTCTCCACATCATGTGTCACATCCCAGTTTTCTGCTGGATCACTGCTAAAGTTCTGGAGGATGTGATGAAGACCAGAGAGGGAGAAAAACTGCCAAAGACTCTGACTGAGATGTACATAGCATTCCTGGAGGTTAACTTCGCAATCAAGAAGGAAAAGTATGATGGAGGAAAAAAGACAAGATCAATCTGGAGTCCAGAGAACAAGAAGCTGATTGAGTCTCTAGGAAAACTGGCTTTTGAGCAGCTGCTGGAGGGAAACCTGATCTTCTATGACGAAGAGCTCAAAAAGTGCGGCATCAACATCAAAGATGCTGCGTTGTTCTCAGGAGTGTTCACTGAAATGTTTAAAAGAGAGAGAGGGACGTGCGACATCTCCGTCTACTCCTTTGTTCATCTGAGCATCCAGGAGTTTCTGGCTGCAGTCTACATGCTCCACTGTTTCACCAGCAGGAAGTCAGAGGTGATCAAGACGTTCCTGGGAGAAAAATACAGAGAAACATCTCTAGATGAGTTCATGAAGAAAGTCATGGAGAAATCCCTCAGCAGTAAAAATGGCCACCTGGACCTGTTTATCCGCTTCCTTCATGGTCTCACTGTGGAGTCCAACCAGAGACTCTTAGAAGATCTGCTGGGTCAGACAGAGAACAGTCCAGAAACCATCCAGAGAATCATCACCAACCTGAAGGAGATGAACACTGATAGAATCTCTACTGACAGAAGAATCAACATCTTCTACTGTCTGGTGGAGATGAACGACGTCTCATTTTATCAGGAGATCCAACGGCTGCTGGATTCAGGGAAGGAGCTCTCAGTGACTGACTGTTCAGCTCTGGCCTTCATGCTGCAGATGTCAGAGGTTCTGGATGAGTTGGACCTGGAGAAGTACAACACATCATCAGATGGACGACGGAGACTGTTTCCAGCTGTGAGGAACTGCAGAAAGGCTCGGTGAGTCCAGATGTTTTCATTGTGTGAATGCTGATTCAGCTCTATTGTCCTCCTGTTTCTTCTTCTTCTTCAAGTTGCTTCTGGATGTTTTTGGTCTTTAACTTCTTCCTTCATCCTCTGGACTATTTCAGCCATTCAAACATCTAAACATTCAGCTCATCCAGGACAGCTGCAGCTTCTGGTTTTAGACATTTTGATCATTTTAAAAATATTTATCTTTTTATCAGTTTTCATTTTTAAAAGAATAGAAAACCCTGAACTCTAGAAAAAAATCTATTTTGTCTGAAAGATCCAATCAGCCAGAGAGACTTTTACACTTTAAACTCCTCTTCACTCATTGAGCCGCTACTCCTTTTAGGATCTTTGTCTTTTTTTATAAAATCACTGTTTAGGTTTGATGGACACTTTAAAATAACCCCAATAATTGCTGCTGTTGTCATGGAAACCAGATAGAAACTTAGTGAACCAACTTTTCCTCCTCCCACTAGTTTCCTCTGAGTTTGTAAATGAGAGCAAAATGTGGTGATTGTTGTCTGGCTCCAGAAAAAGTCCTAGTTTCTGTCAGATCCTCCCAAAGCTCTGAGAACTCTGCTTCCAGAGCTGGAACCATTTTCCTCATCAACTCTTCATCTGCAGCTTTTGTTGAAGCTGTTAGCCATGAAGACCTGGAGAGACATGAGCTTCAACTCTTTAGACATCCCAGCCTCTTCTAGTTACTGGAGAACTTTCACTGCTTCACCATGAAAAATGCTGCTGGACCCAAACGCTCTGTTTTGGTCTTCAGCTCTTTAAGAGTTTAGCAACAATTTCTTCTAACATCCAAACCTTTGTTCCTCTGAGCCACACGGTCTAGTCCAAGTCCGAGCTGTGAGCAGTTCCTCCTCCTCTCCATCATCTCCAGTAGTTTCCTTCATCAGCTCAGTCAGCCTCTTCATCAGCTGCTTCAGCTCCTTTGAGGCTCTGATGCTGCAGCTCCATCAGATGCTGCAGAGAAAACTGAACTTTCCTTCACAGATGATAGAAGATCTTCAACATCTGACTGCAGCTGAAGGTCTGAGGACATGAAGCCTGGACCAGAACCAGAACCTGGACTTTAACCAGGAACTGCACAGATTCTCTGTGGGGTCAAACTCAGTAAATTGAAGATCAGATGTTGATCAGATGATGACATCACTGTTATCATATTTTAGTCTGTTTATGATCCAGATTGATTTCATTAGAACTGAATTTATTTCTTCTCTAATCACAGACTTGGTGGCTGTTTGATCCAAAAGGCTGATTGTGAAGTTTTGGCCTCGGCTCTGAAGTCCAACCCAGATCTGACTGAACTGGAAATAAATGAGATCTTCATAAATGTAGGTGGAGACTCTGATCTGAAGCGTCTGGTTGAGATCCTGGAGAGTTCAGTCAGTAAAGTGAAGAATCTGAGGTTTGTTTTCTTTATTTATATAATAAAATCATTCATTTATACTTTAAACATTAGTTTAATTAATGCTTTTATTCTAATATATTTTATTTTAAAACAACCTGTTTAAATGTCAGAATAAAATCTCTAAAACTTTTTACCTTATATATTATTTTTTTCTTATATCAGACTTTGAGATTATTGAACTTTGTTTTTCAGTTTTTCTCTTTAAAATGTTTTTTACTGATGAACAAAATGAGTAAAATAATTCAAATGATGTAAATTAATGATGGAGATGTTTCAGTTTGGTTTGGTAAAGATTCAGATTGTTTTATTTCTCATTTCTGATTCTCATCTTTACATCCAGAATGAAATGTTGTTCCTCCAGAGTCGAGCCACAAACACTGACAAGTTCAAATCATCATTAATGACCAAATCTAAGAAATGACTGATTGTAGAAAAGCAAATCTAGATGAAATGAATGAAAGTGAGGTTTGCAGCAGCAGCAGGTTCCTCAGCTTTGTCCTGAAGCTGTGGTTCTGTTGGGCCGGGTCAGAGAGGAACCGTCCTCTTCAGTCTGACAGCTGTCAGTCGGTTGGAGCCTCGTCTCTGTGATGATGCTTCATCAGGTCACGTCTCCTTAGGAAATAATGGCCTCCATTGGCTTTCAGCAGCTTTAATAAGAACCCAAGGCCATTAATGAAGAAACTGAGTGGTTCTGATCCAGTTACCAAGTCGGGTCTCCAGCTGATGATCAGGAACCAGCAGAAATAGCTCAACTCATCCAGGCTGATAGAAAACTTTGAGTTTCTTTATTGATCAAATGTTCTGGTTCTGCTGGTTTGGACTCTTTAAACCAGTTTGACTGGATCAGATGTTAGAATCAGTTCATCATGTTTCTTTTACATTCAGGGAAATTAATTTTCTACATTTTTATTATTTATTTGTTCATGTTTCAGTTTTAACCTGCATCCTGTTGGCTTCAGCTCACATCTTTTATTCTTTATTCAGATTGTGGAACTGCAGTTTGTCAGAGACCAGATGGACTTCTCTGTTCTCAGCTCTGAAGTCCAAACCGACCCACCTGACAAAACTGGAGCTGATCGGAACCAACCTGGAAGATTCTGGAGTGAAGGAGCTCTGTGGTTTTCTACAGACTGAAGGCTGCAGACTGGAGATATTGAAGTATTTTAATTATATAATTATCAATATTTCTGTGAATAATTATATATAATTGATCATAAATCAAATTAATTTCTTCTGTTCTAATAAATATTTTCTGAGTTTGTTCCTGGACTTGGATCCAGAGTTTAATTTAGTCCCTCTGTGTAACTGAGTTGGACCTGCTGACCTGAGGTCAGAACAGGACAGCATTCGGACCCCCAGTGTGTAGAAATCCCCCTCATGTGAAGCAGGTCAAAGGTCATTCAACCCAGTCTAGAAAAGTGAATTCCAGCTCCTGGAATCTGACAGGAACTAATCAATAATCAATGATTGATGCTTCAACATTTTGATCAGAACCTGGAATGATTTTACTGACTAAAATCCTCCAACACAACATGACCCAGTACCAGGTTCTGGTTCTGGTTCTGGTTCTGAAGTCAGCAGGTCTTTATTGAAGCAGCAGCTTGTTGGCATTAATATTGATGAGAATCTTTAACTGGTTCTGTTGGACTGGTTAACCTGCATCCTGTTGGCTTCAGCTCACATCTTTTATTCTTTATTCAGATTGAGGGAATGCTGTTGGTCAGAGACCAGCTGGACTGCTCTGTTCTCAGCTCTGAAGTCCAAACCGACCCACCTGACAAAACTGGACCTGATCGGAACCAACCTGGAAGGTTCTGGAGTGAAGGAGCTCTGTGGTTTTCTACAGACTGAAGGCTGCAGACTGGAGATATTGGAGTATGTAATTATATAATTATTGATAATTCTGTGAATAATTAGATATAATTGATCATAAATCAAATTAATTTCTTCTGTTCTAATAAATATTTTCTGAGTTTGTTCCTGGACTTGGATCCAGAGTTTAATTTAGTCCCTCTGTGTAACTGAGTTGGACCTGCTGATCTGAGGTCAGAACAGGACAGCATTCGGACCCCCAGTGTATAGAAATCCCCCTCATGTGAAGCAGGTCAAAGGTCATTCAACCCAGTCTAGAAAAGTGAATTCCTGGAATCTGACAGGAACTAATCAATAATCAATGATTGATGCTTCAACACTTTGATCAGAACCTGGAATGATTTTACTGACTAAAATCCTCCAACACAACATGACCCAGTACCAGGTTCTGGTTCTGGTTCTGAAGTCAGCAGGTCTTTATTGAAGCAGCAGCTTGTTGGCATTAATATTGATGAGAATCTTTAACTGGTTCTGTTGGACTGGTTAACCTGCATCCTGTTGGCTTCAGCTCACATCTTTTATTCTTTATTCAGATTGAGGAAATGCAGTTTGTCAAAGATCAGCTGTGATTATTTGGCCTCAACTCTGAAGTCCAACCCGACCCGTCTGACAAAACTGGACCTGGGAGAAAACAAACTGAAGGATTCAGATGTTCAGCAGCTGAAGAATCTTGTAAAGACTTTAATGTAAGTAAATGTTTGTAGTGAGTCCAGCTGCTGTCAGCATATTGAACTAAACCCAGTTAGCATCAAAGCAAAGATCCAGTGTTCCCAGTAAAGCTGCAGCTTCTCAGTGGGAGGAGAATGGTTCAGGCTTCCTGATTGGACACAGAGACAGCAATCAGCCAATCAGAGGAGCAGCAGCTTGCTGTGTTCCTGCGTTTGTGTTGGTGTGAAGATGAGTGTTGTTGCTGTGTCCATGTCTCCAGGAAGTCCAGCTGGACTCCAGCGTCCAGCCGTCCAACATGTCTAGAGACAGTGGTCCTCATCCATCAAACTGTGGCAGCAGCAGATCTGATCTCAGATCTGTTTGTTCTCTCAGTTCAACAGGAACAACTGATCGGGTTCATCTTGGTCACAGCTCTGAGATCAGTCTGACTGCAGCCTGGAAACCATCTAGTGGATGTGCTGCGTCACTGACTGCTGCTGGAGAGAGGCTGGAAACACTCACTGATCTGCTCTCTCCTTCCTTCTTCTCTCTGCAGGTTCTGATCTCTGTGAAGTAGAAAATGGTCTCAGTGTCCTGCTGATCCTCAGAGGTTGAAGCTGCAGCAGTTTGAGTCTAAAGAGACTCTGACTGGATCATGATGATGACCTCTGACCTCCAAGGTTTTCCTCCCGTTTATTTTCTCGTGTCTGTCATTTAGTGTCTGATATTGTTTGTCTCTTTGGATCAATAAAGATCCAATTCAAACTGGGCTCCATTTGAGGCTTCATGGAGTTTTGATCTGAACTGGATTCAACTGGAAAGTTGATCTTTTTTCTCTCTGATTCATTTTCATCCTGGAACCAGAAATGGTCTGAGAATGGAAACATGGGAATCATTTTCAGTTCAGCTTTGAAGCCATGAAAGACACTTCAAACCTCTTTTCTCTGCTGCTTCTTCCTTCTGCTGACATGAAAATGTTCCTCAAAGCTCCACAGATAAAAAGATGCTTTACTGGAAACTGCAGAGAAACTTCAGCTTCCATCAGAGAAACCAGTTTAACCAGTTTAGAACTGGATGTCCTAGAGAAACTCTGATCTTAGAGCAGTTATCAGGAACATGTGGAACCTGAATGTTAGGTAAATTATATATATTATTATCAAATATTTGTTGTTTCATGTGCCTTTATAATGTTCTTGTCTTATATGCCTTTATTTGTTTCATCTTAGCATAAAGAATGTCTCTGTGTTGTTGAATTACTTTGATTCCTTTCTCAGAAGGCCTCTGAGGAAGAGCAGAGAACCGTTTTCAACAGGTTATCGTTCAGCAGAAACATCTGCATCCTTGACCTGTTAGATAGCTGTAAAACTGTCGCCATGAAGACGTACAACTGGCTCTGTGTTATCCTGTGTCTGGAACAGAATATTCTAGTGTGTAGATACCATGTGTTTTGTTAGTGACTAGCATTTACGTTGCAATCATGTGATTGAAGTGTTTTCCCCGCCCCTTTGAGACGCTCTCTGTAACAGCAATAAAAAGGGAGAACGGACACATATGTTTTCAGAACGGAAGAGATGTGTGACTGAAAACATCTCTGGCTGTTCTCCTCGCGAGTACAAAAGAATCTAACTCTCTTGTCTTTCTTGTGTTTGTTAAATCTGTCTCAATAGGTGTTTAAACCTGACATTTACTTGGTCCTTCGATTGCCGGTCGCCATTATACCAGAAGGATTCCTGCAGGTCTGGTCGACCCCAGTACAGACCGTGCGCACGGCAAGTTTCCTAGTGGAAACTTATCAGATCCTGTTCAAGGGCTGGAGCTCGACCTGCCTGCTGGGATCTGATGGTTGACGGTGCTCCAGGGAAAGACAACGGGGGTGAGTGATTCTTGTTTAAAAGTGGCGAGTGACTGAGGGTCAATTCTAGACTCTAACAGGTAAAAATATTGCACGAAATCCGTGGAGGACGGCAGAGTCCTCGCGCAAAATTCCGTGGTTAGGTGGACAGAGCCTGGTGCCTTCCTGTTCAGGGAGATGGGGCCCGACGAATACCCGGTACAAAAAGGACGACGGAGTCCTGCGAGAACAGGCGCTTAAATTCCGCAACAAAAATAAAAAATAAAAAAAAGTGTGTGACTGTGCGAGTGATCGGAGGTATAAATACCACTTGGTATTTTACCTCATATAAAACAGTAGGACTGTAACCAGCAAACCTCTTGAGGATGCAGAGGTAAGAACCCCCACTCGAAAGAGTTGAATCGTGGGTTACCTCAACAGGTTATTTCAATTGCTGGCCTACTGAACAGAACCCCAGTTTTTAGGACTCCCTAGGCGTCGACAAACTGGGCCAAATTTCATTAAAATTTTATTTATTTTTTTTAGATTGGGGAAAGGAATGAGTAAAAATAAGCCAACAGACAGTTTAAAATCAAATGACTGGAAATATGTCGAAAAACAGGATCCGTGTAAAATAAAACATTTAGATAAATGGATAACAAACTATAACTTTGACAGCCGTCTAAATTAGAAAAAAAAAAAAAAAAAAACTAACTTTACTGCAGTATAACATAATAATAATAATTAAAAAAAAGGTCAAATCCAAAGAAAATGCGCAAAGAAGGGTATGACGATGTAGATTTTTGGTTGTGAATAGACTGACAATTTATGACTGACCACGACTAGACTAAATGATTCATGCTTTGTTTGTTGCGTTATTGTTTATTTGTGATTACATAGTATGAATATGTGTGATTAGAACAGAAAAGAAAATGTAAAAATCAAAATAGCAAACAAACTGTATATAGGAACTGAGTAACTAATCAAATTATTAACCATTTGATATTTGAAAATATAGTGAATTTGAAATGCAAAGTTCAGTGAGATTTGATACTTTGAGCCATCCTAGTAAATGTAACTAGTTACTCTGAATTGATTAAAAATTAATAAAAGTAATGTGTTTTCTAGAATGGAGTTTAGAAATCTTTAATCTGAGATTATTTGATTGATAATTAAATTAATAAAATTGAGGGAAATGAATGAATTTGAGAACTTGATTTAATTTGGAATGGTTCATTTTCATTGAGAAAGTAAAGAAGAACCAACTATGGCCATTTGGCAGGAGTTAAAATAGAAGTAAAATGTCCTCCCCTCTGGTTTGGACAGATGAAGCAGAAGAGGCCCGTTGTAGAAAAAAGCAGGCCCTCGTATGAAGTACAGCACTGGCTCTACCAAACTATAAAAAAACAAAAACAACATTTTGTTCAGATGGTGAATTGTAAAGGTCATTTCATGACCTCTGTACTGGTTCAACAACATGGTGATAAAATGAGACCAGTAGCATATTTCTCTTCTAAACTTGATAGTGTGGCGTGTGCCTTGCCTCGCTGTGTGAGAGCCGTCATTCTATGGCAGTAGAAGTTAGTGCTCCTATAGTTTCTGTCCCATCCATTAACATTAAAAGTACCACATGACGTCTCAGCACTACTATTGCAGACAAATATGACATTCTTATCACCTGCCAGGCATCTCTCATGTATGTCCACTCTCTTACCTCAACCCCCATCTAACTATTGAAAGATGCACTGTTTTAAATCCTGCAACAGTGTTACCTCTCCCCCAGGCTCATCCAGTATATTGTCAGCAAAATTTTTTTTAATTTTAGCAGTTTATCCATACAGGTATCTGTTTGTAAAATCAGATCTTATTTTAACCAGTTCCTGGAATCATGTTTGTAGATCTTGAATAAGTCCTGTTTTCCACCCTCAGGCTTCAACTTGAAGTGTTTCTGTTATATATTGTTTAGTTTTTGGTTTGGTTTTTTTCCATTCTGTCTCATCCTGATGTAATGATTATTGTTTAAGGTATTTTAGGCTGCACCTACCAGCTATTGCAGATGTTCCCACATATGTATATAAACACCTGGTTCAGCTCAGCTAAAGCTTGTTGTAGGATGGGAGAAGGAGTTTTTATGAATGTTTACAAATGACTACTAGAAATGTTTTTTTTTTAGGTTTTCTTGTGTTTTTAGACAGTTTCCTAACTTATCTCAGAAACAATCAAGTAAACGAACAGTCAAAACTTTTGTATGCTCTTTTCTAAGCTAAAACTAAAGTTTAAAGTGCTTTCCTCTGCCTTTTGAGTTGTGATCATGTACTTAGTCCATTCTGTGCATTTATCTGTAGTTTTGTTGCATATTGATTTTGTTTTTCTCATTTCTTGATGTTTCGCAGATATGAAGGGCTACAAACTCATTACAAGAATTTTTAAGGGTTATTTATGAGGCATATGTAGCGATAAGTGAAGTCCTGCCGTGGAATGAAGGCACAACAACCTCACAATATGTAACGTAGTGTGAGAAACACTGACCATCACTATTTACTTGGTACATTTTATTGCATTATAAGGAACCTAATTATGTGTGTATTCATGAAATGGCCATTTTCAGACTTGTTATGTTGTCAGAGGGGTTGGGTTGTTTAAAAATTTAATCACAGAAAATACTCGACGAGTTTTTTTTTGTTGATACTGATTTGTTGTTCTCCTTAAGTTTCTGACCTTTTGGTTCAAGAAAACATGCTAAAGGCTAATTGACAGAATTAATCATTTAAAATCCATCAGAGAATTGATTAATTGGGTCACAATAAAGATACATCTCAGTAAATGAGAATGTCTTAAATTTTTTATAGAGACAAATTGTTTAATAATTGTTGCTGAGTGATGGCAAAGGAAAACTCAAAATGTACTTTCTCAGATACTAATTTTGTGTTTGCAATAGACAAGACCAATAAAAAACAAAGGAATTTATACTACTGGCCAACCAAAGATGCCCAGGTACTGTCCAGTTTATGCACTCGATCTTGATTGGCTATTTGGTCTCCCAGACATACTTTCATCATCCTCTTGACAATAAATCTGGAAAGTTTACTTACTAAACATACTGAGATAAAATGGTTCTTTAAACAAGGTTTTGGTACTTTAGACAGTGTGGCCAAATTCTATTGGAACATTAAATCAAACAGTTTTTCCTTCCACTCACCTTTCTGTAATATGCTTGCATACAGCTCTCAATGAAGAGCCAGATTATTTTTGCTGTGGTACATTTCTATTCAAAATCCTTTTTCTTTGGTCTTAATATTTTAATTTCCCGAGAAGCTAAAATTTGGGTCATTAGTAGCTGTAAAGAATCATCAAAATTGCCAGAAATAAACACTTTTACTGTTTTAAATCTTAGGAGTTTCACTTTTCCGTTAAATTTCTTAAATAACATTTTGATAGTTTAGGTTTGATGCACTTTTATGCTACCATGTTCATAATCTTAGCAAAAAAGATGCATCTGACTACACACTTGATTTATATCTCTTTAGACCAAAAAATGTTGTGTGTTCTCCATTTTATATGGCTTTAAATTAAAAAGGTATTAGGGGTCTAACTGCTCTGTGACTGATCTTATCAAGGTTATAGTTACCATTTGATTATGGCATGTTTGTTAAATTCACCATGTTAACATGAGTACATACATAAATTAAATGTTCATCCTTTTCAGGATGAAGGTTAGTCAGGCTTTTGTGCACCGATGAATAAAGACAGTGACAGAAAATGTATTTTTGTCATCATTTTCTGTATTTAAAAGCTGTTGATTGTGTTTTAGTACAGAGAGTAGAATGTAAATGTGCAAGTTGTAATTTGTAAATAATTTGAAGGGATCTGGATGAATAAACTTTATGTTCAGGTCTTAATCGAGTTACTCGTTACATCCTAAAACAAGTGGGTTTTTAGTCGAGATTTAAAGGAAGTCAGTGTTTCAGCTGTTTTACAGTTTCTTCTGGAAGTTTGTTCCAAATTTGTGGTGAATAGATGCTGAAAGCTGCTTCATCCTCGTTTGGTTCTGGTTCTGGGGATGCAGAGCAGACCAGAACCAGAAGACCTGAGAGGTCTGGAAGTTTGATGCAACAACAGCAGATCTTTAATTGTATTGTGGTGCTAAGCCGTTCAGTGATTTATAAACTAACAACAGTATTTTAAAGTCTATTCTTTGAGCTACAGGGAGCCAGTGGAGGAACTTTAAAACTGGTGTTATGTGCTCTATCTTCCTGGTTTTAGGATCTTTTTTCTTTGGCTTTTGGCACAATCTGAGAGGTTTCACTTTGTTTTATTGTGTCTGTATGTATTTTATATTTCAATCCTTTCTATTTTATAATGGCATTGTATTTTATGATTGTGTATAGCACTTTGGTCCTGTCGGTGTATAAAGTGCTTCATAAATAAAGTTGGTATGGTATATTCTTAAATATGGAAGCCACACCTCCTCCTTTTTTATGTTTTCTATTCTCACTTAAGAAATTGTAGTTAGGAGGCGCTGATTCAATTAGTACGATCGGTTCGTTATTGTCATTCAACCATGTTTTCTGTCAGAAACATAACATTGATATTATGCTCAGTGATGAAAATCATGAATTAATAGAGCTTTAGCACAGAGAGATCTGGTATTTAAAAGAGTTTAAATGTTTAAGTTTAAGTGAGTTGGAGGCCAAAAGTTCTTCAGTCTGAGGTTTGAATTAGGTCCGCTGTATTTTATATTTCTGTTTTTTTGTCAATGTTTTTGTAGCGATCTGGACAGGTAATGTCCTGTTCTCCACGGCAACCATTCAGCTGTCCCAAAAACGTCTGGGTGGACGTAGCCCCGCCTCCGAGATGCAGCTCCTCCCACACTCAGCTCCTTCAGACTAGCCAGCAGCAGTTAGCAAACATTTGGTGGATCTGCTGAGCTGCTTCTCAGTTCAACGTTGGTAAAAACTGTTAAAGGGTTAATAGAGGAACCATGTTGTGATGACTTCCTGAAGGCGGAGTTTGAGAAAGAGCGGGAGTTTTTAAAGAGACAGAGACCCAATTTCAAGGTGTTAAATGACTAAGTCCAATTATGTAAGTTACATTTGATATATTTTGCATTTTTTTATAACTGATGCTAACATTATTTGCCTGTAAAAGACATAATTCTGCTCCTTTCAAGGTGAATCAACCAAAAACTGAGGAAATGAGAAAAAAGTAATAATGTTCCTCAGTGACCTAAAACAGAGAAAGTTTAATCTGATTCATTTCAACCTGAGAAAATAATATTTATCTCTTTTTTAGTGTAAATATGTTTTCAACCTCCTGAAGTGTTTAGTTGCATAATTCAAAGCAACCTGCCGTAACTCTGCGTTTCTCTCTGCTTCGATGTGTTTCTAGATGTTCTTTGACTCAAGCAGTTCTTTGTATTACAAATGCATCAAAGTTCATCTTGCAACTTAATTATAAGCTCTAGATAATAGTTTCTCTTCAGATTTTCAGCCGGTGTGAATATATACTGATGGTTTCAGCCGATCGTGACTTATCTCATCTCAAGCAGCCATTAAACTCCAATTATTACTAAAAGAAGCACATAATCTGGTTGCTGCTGCTGCTAAACTGCAGAAGCTGCAGATGGTGAAAGGTGAAGCTGAGGTGAAGGCTGCTCTGTTTCTCTCTGTCGTCCCAGAGACACCATCGTTTCTCCTCTTCCTCCTCTTCCTCAGACATCGCTGCAACCGAAGGGGAAACGCAGCAGGAGGCCAGAGGAACATCAACAGTACGAGGGATTAAAGCGTCTTTGTGTCCTTTTTGCCAGCAGATGGCATCGAGGAACTCGTTCAGGAAGTTTTAGTCACTCTCGGTTTTCCAGGAAGTTTTTTTGCACAATTTTCCTCCGAGATAATTAGCAGGAAACAGCTGTCTCGATTTGGTGAGTCACAGTTTTTCACTCCAAATTCTGGGTTGTTTTTTATTCGGAGGGAGAGCTGCAAATATTTATCCACAGGAAATACCTGATAAATATGCTGAATGTAAAATTAGAGGAGAAAATCAGAGCGAAGCTGCAGCTTCTCTTCTCTGAATGGAGCTACAGCGACATCTGCTGGGTCTTAAAGGAATATTGGGAATTGCAGTATTTTGCACCAATGTTAAGTTATTTTTTTTCACATTTCTTCTATCGAATGTTGGTTCCTGGGTGTTTAATGAGACAATAAAGTTTTTAATAATGTTCTTTGTGTTTTTTCTATGTAGCTGTTTGTGTACAAATATAGTAACAGCACCTTTATTTTAGTCCTCCGTTATGTTTAGGTTTCTGTATTCAGATCAACAAAGAAATAAAGTATAAAATTAAAAACTTTCATCTTTATTTAGTAAAGACGGAAGCATCCTGTTCAGTTGATCTAGATTTTAAAGCTTCTAATTACGGCAGAAATTTATTTTGCGTTATTCAAACTGAAGATGTTTAAATAAAATACATGGAAACATTTTAATTAATCAATACAGTTTTTTTCCTTGAAAGCTTCTTTAAACTAGAACTGTACTGTTATTATATTTTCCGGTGTTTTATTTTGAAAGACGTCACAGGAAGTGTGTTTATAATTTTTACAGCTTAATCGTAGGTTCTCACTTCTATCTCACTGATTCCCAGTGAGATAAATGAAGGCAGATTCTTCTCCTGGGTTCATGTCAATGTTTTCTCTGTCAGTGTGAACTAGAAGCAGCTCCACAGAGATGAAAACAGCCGCAGAGACTCTGAGCGGAGCTAACGATGCTAACGATGCTAACAGGCTCCAGCAGCAGCTTCAGAGGAGCTGTGGCTCCTAAACTGGAGCTTCAGCTCCAACAGAGCTGAATCAAAGCTCTACAACTCTGGTTTAGACGATAAGATGCTGAGCTTCCGGTCTGAAGGTAGGAAAATATTTATGAAAAGTTAAATTATCCTGGAAACAGTCAGAATGATGTTGATGTTTTAGCTGCAGAGCCGCGAACTGAACTATTATTATCAGAGCAGGGCGGGTTTTGCCCTCTAGTGGACCCAGATGGTAACTACAGCTACTTGATAAAGTTAGAGCGTTTACAAACCACATTCACTTCCTGTGAGTACTTTCACATTAAGAGCGATAGAAACGAGTTAAATTTTCTCAATTAGTTTTCATATTAAATAATAAATTTTACTTTTCTTGTTTCCTTCCTGAAACTTTTATTCAAAAGCAGGAAATTAAACTGCTGAGGTTTTGCACCACCACTGTATAATATTGTTATTTCTGTAGACAGTCTTTAAAAACACATAAACGTATTTAAATGACATTAACAGCAGCAGCATAATGTTGTATGTGTAATACATTTATTTACAGATTAATTCAGTTCTACAAAAGACTGCAATTAACTAAGTAATATTAAGTACTAATAATTTAAACTTTATTAACTTTTTATATTTAATTTTTCTCTATTAGCCCCTTTCATCCTGCTTGATGCTCCTATCGCAGGTGATTGAATTTTATTTCAAACACATTTTTATTATTTATATTTTTTCAGGCCTTGAGTCTCAAAATTTCCCACAGTGAATCGTTTTTGGAGGATTTTTATAGAATAAGTTTTATTTTCCATGTACTAACCCTGCAGTGACTCTTATTTAACATTAATGTAAGCTGATTTGATTTGGCCTGATAAAAGTGAAAATGAGATCAAATAAACTGTAATTAATATGAAGAGGAATATCTGTAGTTGCGATAGTTCACCACCAGAGGGCAGTGAGCGCTCATAATCCTCCATCAAACGCCTGTTAAACTGCAGTTTGTTCTGCTGGTTTTCTGCTGAATCCATGAAAAAAGCTGCTCAGCTTCAGATCTGCTTCACTAACAGCAAAACAGAAATACTGAAGCTTTTCCATCTTCACTCTAGTTTTTTCACTCTGTTAAATCTAACTGAACTATTAATGTTTATTCAGATGAATCAAACTTTGGCTCTAGAGGAAAACACAAGTTACGTAACTTCCTGTGGAAATAGAAACTGAAACCAACTTTGGTCTCCTTCAGATCAGCCTCCATTTTGAGCTGCAGGATGGAAATAACTTGCTGACTTGTTACTAGAGGTAAGTGTTGCCGCTCCGGGTCCCTCCGTGTCTCTCGGCTCTCTGGAGCCTTTCTAACCGATGAACCCACCGAGGCTTCCCGGGGCCTCAGTCACCTCGGCCTGGGTCGCTCGGCTCTCATAGGGCCTGGTCCCCGCAGCAGCGCTCTGTTTACTTTATTGAAGGCCTGATCTAGAAAGGAATTAGATCAAATGAAAAACTTTATTGTGAGACGTTGCTGCTTATAAAGTGATGCTAAGTGAGGTTACATTATGCGACTATAAGGAACAAAAAGAGAAATATTGAACACACTATAAACACACAGCTCAGTTACTGCGCAGTTAACCTGGTGAATGATCAGCTATGATCTACCATGACAGCAGCATCTAAAGCTGATCTGTTTGTGTGGAGCAATAATGAACTTTTCAGATTTAATCTAAATAAACTGAGAACTTAATGTAACTTTTACAGTCCATCAGTTCTTGCTGCAGCGACTCTCTCTGGTGTTTTAACCTAAAAAGCAGAACTAAAACATTGTAAACTAGTTTCTCTGCTTGTTGAAATCAGCAGGAAGTGAATCACATCACTCCGTCCCTCATCAGTCTGGGGTTCAGCAGAAACTGATGTTTCTCTTGTCTGTGGATCAGAACCGGCTTTAAGCCGTCCACAGATTTCCTCTCTTCCTCCTCACTGAGTTTGATCTTTTTCCAGGTTTTCCTCTTGTTGCTCCTTTCAGCAGGAAGAAACTCTTTGTCTCTCAAAGCTCTGCTGGAAAAATGCATCCAGATCCAGACTGACTCTTACCTGAAAGGTTGCTGTGTTTAGCAATCAGTATCTGCAAAATCGGAATCGATCAGCCAGAAAACTGCAGTCGGTTCAACCCTAAAAATAACAAAACTTTTAAATGGAGCAATATAATAAAATAAATAATTTCACAAACACAAACGTTTTAGATCAGTTGTAACAAACTAGTTTCTAACTAAAAGAGTTGCATTAATGTGTCTCTTTATTTTGAAGTTCAATCAGATCAATAGACTAAATATGTTTCAGGCCTCGCTGAGTGTTTGGGGGCTTCATCCCCCTATTGAAGCAGCTGTTTACCCATGATTCCTTGCAGTGGGTCCAGCTGGTACCTCAGCTGGATGCTGTGGTCCCTGAAAGCTGCTTTGTGTCTCTTGAGCTGAGAGGAAATCCTGCTGAGCTGCACACAGAGGCTGACATGTTGCTGAGATCCCAGCTGGACCCGGTTCTGTCTGGAGGAGAGCTGTGGACCCGACCTGAGCTGCTGCTCCCTCAGAACCTTCTGCTCACTGACTCCCTCCATACAGAGCTACAATAGAGTCATGATGCGTTCAAGTCCACTGGGAGCTAAATAAGTTCACTAGTTCATAGGAAATGTTCACTCATTCATTCAAATGATTCACTCTGATCCTCTGAACACATGATGGGAACCAGCTTTCTGCTTCACAGGACAGTTACTGGAACCGGATCACTGGACTGACTGGTTCTGGTTTCTCTCTCCAAAAGGCCAGAAGATGGAAAGATCAGGACAGAGCAGAACCTCAGGACCCATCAGTCCATCTATGAGGAGTGACCGGTCCAAAGATTCCTCCAACTTCAGTAATGAACCTGAACCATCAGACAGAAAGTAAGAAACCATTTTCTAACTGATTCATGTGAATCTATAGAGATAAAATAAATATTAACTGGTTGATCTTCAGTGTTTTAATAAACAGTAACTTAATTTTCTGAGATATTAATTTAAAGTTAGTCATGAAGGATGTTGGTCAGTAAATCAGAGTTTGAATGAAAGTCTGAATGAATCAATGATGAAAATGTTGCATGAAAACAAAAACAACCAACAATGTGAGGAGCAACGACTCAGATTGTCTCTAAACCCAGTGAAGCACTGGAGCTTCCAGACTGGGAACACTGGTCAGTCATGATACCAGAATATACAATGAAGACTTCAAACCAGAGATCATCAATGATCTCAGGTTCTGTTCTGACCCAGTTCTGGTCTCTAGTTTGTGGTGGACCTTCATGAACATGTTCAGCTCCAGCCTGTTGATAGTGAAATATTTCACTGATGAAGAAATGTCTTTACAGGAGCTGTGAGTGTGAAGAAAGACCCAGAACAGGAGCTGAACGGCCGACAGCCAATCAGAGCAGCTGTTCTCCAGGTGAGACTGAACTCCTCCAATCAGAGCCTCCTGTCGTCTCTGTTGGACCAGATCCACGTCTTTAGTTGAGATTTGGAAATTTAAGGTTTAAAAGTCTTTTAGTGATCAATTATTTCAGCTGGTGTAACTGGAACTTATGTGCTGGTGATGATAAAGAAAGGAGAAAAAAAGTGATGAAAATGTTTGTTAATCAGTCAATATTTTCATCACAATATTCACCAATAATATTGAGAGTTAACAGCTCCTTGATGACCTTCTATCAGATCGC
>NC_045695.1:11753260-11809461 GCF_003331165.1 Xiphophorus hellerii | reverse complement strand
GGACTCGCTGTGCATGTGACATCATCAGAACTGATGATGATTGGGACCGATGCCTGGGCTGGGAAAACATTTCTAGGTTACTTCTTTACCTGTTTATGTTAGAAGTAGAAAAAATAGTCAGCAATATGATAGAATCAGTTGATGTTGAGGCATCAACTATGAGCTGTTTTCAGTGAGGTCTTAAGGGAGACAATCTACCATCAAATCTTTCCATCCATGATCTGAACACGTTGATCCCTGCAGGGTGGTGAGGGGGGCCGGTGGGGCCCAGCTCCAGCTGTCACCAGACGAGAGGCGGGGTTCACCCTGGACAGGTCACCAGTCCATCGCAGGCACTGAAAGCTAACAACGAATAAAACGTATGAAAGAAATGATAAATTAACAAGGAGAATAAATGATGTCCAATTATTTTAAAATCAAATCATGTTTATTAATTGCAGTGATTTATAATTGCTGACGTCAGAGACTCAGAACCTGGTTTTAGAGGAAGAATTGAGCTGAATCAGGAAAACTGAAGTATATTTTGAGGTTGTCAGTAACATTCCTCTGTGGGATCCAAAAGTCAAGATTCTGAGAGTAGCGTTGTTGTCTTGTAATAGGAAGGGCGTAGGTTCGATTCCATCTTCCTCTTGCCACATGTCAACGTGCTTTGGCACCACTGTTTGTATATGTTGGACCTCCCAGCTGTGGTGTTTATCTGTATATGGCAGCCTGAGTCTGTTGAATGTGTAGGTCACTCATAGCACAAAGGCTTCAGCCTGGATGTATTATTGAGTTTTAAATATATACAAGTTTCAGACTCTACACTGGTTTCCAAATATAAACTCTCCAGCTTTTATTTAGCAGCTGAACCAAAATCTGCAAATAAAAATCCAACTGTTTTGTCAGTTGATCCGAATCTCCGAGCGCAGAGTGTCCTTGCTTTAAATTCACTTAAATGGATCCATGATTAGCTGTAACAATTGATATTTGAGAAATATATATTTTAGAGGTAAAAACAATACAGTAGGGTTTTATAATAAATGTTAATAAAATATTGTCACAATGGACATCCAGGTTGTTGAATTGTACTTAAAAGTATGTATGTGTATATATGTTGTAAACAGATAGTAGACTAAAGTAAATTAAGAATTTTCTAAATTACGTATGACGCAGATTGTTTATGGATTAAATCTTATGCATCCTGGAAACAAATCGCCAGAGAAGCCAGGACGCAATTAAGAGGGTTTTTGCTCTCAGGAAAATCTGGATGAAATAAATCAGCAGATCCAAAACAGTCTTGATAAAGTGAAACAGAATTATGAGTTTCTTCAAACGTAATTCTTTAAATACTCCAGATATTGTGCAGAAACTAGATGCCTGTACTATACTAACAAATGAGATTTATGATCTTGTGTGTAAGCGTTTAGAAGGGGGTATTGTTGAAGAAAATTTAATCAAGAAGTTGAAAAGGAAAGAGCGCGAGAAGTCTTAAATAGAGACGAATATCAGTCTGTTTTTGGAGAAATCTCTACTGAATGTTCTTCATGTGGTCATCAATTACCAGCTCCAAGTTTCTCAAGGGCGTGTAATGGCAGAAGCTGATCTTGCGGCTAAAAAGGTACAAGTTAAATCCATGTTGGAGATTGAAGCTCAACATGCGAGAGTCAGTAAGCTTGATGTGACTGGAAGCGTCATGAGTCCCAGATTATGGCAGAAATGAAGCAGAAGGAAGCTGAAAGTGCTACAGCAGCTTGATGAGGAGAAGAGCAAGTTAAAGGTAATGCAAAACAGATATGGAAGTTAAAATGGGCTGCAGCTCGGCTTGATGTTTATAGCAGACTTGAAGATGGGGTAGGAAGGGGAAAATCTTGATTTTAAGCCTGAGGTTAAATCAGTGCAAATTTTAAAACACCCAAGAAAGTCAGCTGCAAGGGCTGCATCAATTCTACCACCTCAAAGCTCTGAGATTCCTGCAGTAAACTTGGCTGAAGCCTTATACGAGCTCATTGAGTTTAAGTCGCCTTCCTGTTCCTGAAACCTGCCATATTCTCAGGTGACCCTTTGAAATTTGTGGACTTTAAGATATCATTTACAACTTTAATTGATTCAAAATCCATCTCTGTTGGGGAAAAAATGTTGTATTTGAAAGGTTATCTCTCTGGAGAAGCCCGACAGGCTGTGGAAGGTTTCTTTTACAGAAGCTCTGAGGACGCATATGAGGGTGCTTGGTCCGTTGTACATGACAGATATGGAAACCCATTTAGGGATAAACTTATGTCATGGCCAAAGATTGCACCAAATGATCCATTATCTCTCAGAGATTTTGCTGACTTTTTGAAAAGTTGTGAAGAGGCTATGCCTCAAGTAAAAGGACTGTCCATCTTAAATGATTGTGAAGAAAATCATAAGATTTTGAAGAAATGACCAGACTGGGTTGTACGTAAATGGAGTAGAGTTGTTGTTGAAGTGCTTGAAGCGTGTGGAGAATATCCATCTTTTGAATGTTTTTCTAGATTTATACAAAAGGAAGCACGTATAGCATGTAATCCTATTGCTTCTCCATTTTTGTTAAAGTCTAAAACTTCTTCAAATGATCTTTCCAGGAAAGCTAAGACTTTTAATACCAGTACGGAGTTCAAGAAACAAGAAACTGCTCATGTTCTGAAATCTAAACTGCCTTGCTTGGTTTGTACAGACATATCACACAGTGTTGCTAAATGTCCCAAATTTGCAGTTAAATCAATGGAAGACAAAAGATCATTTATATATCAGAACCATCTTTGTTTTGGATGTTTAAGGAAAGGCCATTTATTGAAAGACTGTAAAACGCGGCATGTTTGTGGAGAGTGTAGACGACATCATCCTACTTGTTTACACAAGGACAGAGTGAGATGTCAGGATGTTGGTCAGCAGTTTTCAATCTCTCCAGAAGAAACAGCTCAGGTTTCTCACAGTGTTTTATCTCATGCACTCACCCGAAACATTTCTGCCACATCAAGTATTATTCCAGTTTTTCTGTCCTCTGTGAAGGATCCTGGGAAAGAAATACTTACTTATGCACTCCTTGATACTCAGAGTGACTCCTCCTTTGTTTTAGAAGATCCGTTGCATTTTGTTTGGCCAATCACGATTTTTAACGTCTATAGACACAATTTAGAAAATGGGCAATTTTTGCAGTATTTCTGAAATACAATTAGATTTCAAAGACCAACATCACATTACTGTTATGCAAAAGACCTTACAACTGCATCTACTATTTATTTATTTATTTTTTTTACCTCTGTGATTTTACTCTAAAGTGAAAGAAAATTTGTTCTTAAGTGAACAATTGTTCACTTAATTTATTACTACAGGCACTTCAACTGCAAAGGCCAGATCTGTTATCTATTTTGGGTTTACCAGAGAAGATACCAGAAAATAATTCACAAAGTAAAATGGCAAAATAATAAATACAAGGACTTTTTTATGATATTGAATTTTATTCTTTTAAAGAGCTTCATTTTCCTTTTTGTAGTTTTTTTAATGTAATGCCACTCTCGGTGAAGGCATTATGTCCTTTTTGTAGCCAACAACTTTTATTACTCTAACTTGATAAAAAATACAGTTCAAACATTTAATTTCCAAAATGTCTACGGTGTGCTCTGAGAAAAGATTTCAACAATAACTGAAGGAGGGAAAAAAATAAACTTTTAAATCTGGAGTGTTTTAACATTTCACAGAAACAAGAAAGATTCAGGCTTTAAGAGCTAAAATCTTAAAACCTTGAACAGTCAAAGAAAACAGCCAGGTTAGCTTAATTTGCTGACAGGAAATAAGAAAACCTAAAATGTTTTAAGAAATGAACTTGTTTTCTGGACCAATTGGAGGTTCTAGAGGAAGAATTCTGAGAAATCAGTGTTGTAAATTTATATATATATATATTTCTCCGACTTTGTATTGCTTTTTGAGGCTCTAAAAACCCCCGTGTCGATACGGTCAACCAGTTTAATCATTGGGTAATTAACCATTCAGGTAGCAAGGGACCAATTGCTCAAACAGATGTTGCCTGGCATCTAGAGGGATGACTTAACAGCCAAAGAGGTCCTTATCTTCTGCTGAGTCATGAATAATTCATGTGTGTGTGTGTGTGTTTTTTTTTCTTCCAGTGTAAGTTGATCATTCTCCATTTGATGAGACCTGAAACTTTTTCACCTCACCCCGCATGAGGACATAAAATGGAAGTCTGTATTTAGTTTGTACTCAACTTAGCGAAGGGGCTAGTTGCTCACAAAGGCTGCACTCTATCTGGTCCGCACAACTAAAGGGCACCAGCACAAATCAGTGTGTTGCAAAATCAGCAGGAAAATGTCCAGAGTATGCAAAGCAGTGCTCAACCTCAGGGTCCGGGGAGAGGAGGAGGAACCACATGGAGAAGAAGCAATTTCCAACTGAAGAGATTTCATACCAACATCTGATCATGAGCTATTCAAGCTGGTCAAACCGTCACGTCACTTTATGCCCAAGAATCAGCGATCTGTACAGCTCAGCAAACCATCAATCACTTGGCAAAATATTAGAAAATATGGCACACTGGATAAAGACTGTGCTTTGGTCCCGATGGTTCTTAGTTCAAGACCAGCATGGTTTTAAAAAACACTCTTCTTGCCCTCCCCCCGCTCCTCCTCCTCCTCCTCCTCCTCCTCCCTCCTCTTCTTGTCCCCCCTACTCTTCTAGTAGTGTTCCCCTCCCCCCTCCGGGGGGAGGGGAACACTACTAGAAGAGTGTCCCCCTCCCCCCCTACGGGGGGGAGGGGGACACTCTTCTTGTGCCCCCTACTCTCTCTCCTCCTCCTCTTCTTGTCCCCCCTACTCTCTCTCCTCCTCCTCTTCTTGTCCCCCCTACTCTTCTTGTGCCCCCCTTCTCCCCCCCCCCCCTCTTCTTCTGCTTGACCCCCCCCCCTCTTCTCCTCTCCCCCCCCAGCCCCCCCCACTTCTTCTCCTCGCCCCCCCCCCTCTTCTTCTGCTTGACCCCCCCCTCTTCTCCTCTCTCCCCCCCCGTTAACCCCCCCCACTTCTCCTGCTTGTCCCCCCCCCCCGTTAACCCCCCCCACTTCTCCTGCTTGTCCCCCCCCTCTTCTCCTCTCCCCCCCCCAGCCCCCCCCACTTCTTCTCCTCGTCCCCCCCCCTCTTCTTCTGCTTGAACCCCCCCCTCTTCTCCTCTCTCCCCCCCCGTTAACCCCCCCCACTTCTCTCCTGCTTGTCCCCCCCCCCCCTTAACCCCCCCCACTTCTCCTGCTTGTCCCCCCCCTCTTCTCCTCTCCCCCCCCCCCAGCCCCCCCCACTTCTTCTCCTCGTCCCCCCCCTCTTCTTCTGCTTGACCCCCCCCTCTTCTCCTCTCCCCCCCAGCCCCCCCCCCCTTCTTCTCCCTCGTCCCCCCCCCTCTTCTTCTGCTTGACCCCCCCCCTCTTCTCCTCTCTCCCCCCCCCGTTAACCCCCCACCTTCTCCTGCTTGTCCCCCCCCCCCCGTTAACCCACCCCCCCACTTCTCCTGCTTGTCCCCCCCCCCCTCTTCTCCTCTCCCCCCCCCAGCCCCCCCCACTTCTTCTCCTCGTCCCCCCCCCTCTTCTTCTGCTTGACCCCCCCCTCTTCTCTCCTCTCCCCCCCCGTTAACCCCCCCCACTTCTCCTGCTTGACCCCCCCGTTAACCCCCCCCCTCTTCTCCTCTCTCCCCCCCGTTAACCCCCCCCTTCTCCTGCTTGTCCCCCCCCCCGTTAACCCCCCCCACTTCTCCTGCTTGTCCCCCCCCCTCTTCTCCTCTCCCCCCCCCTAGCCCCCCCCACTTCTTCTCCTCGTCCCCCCCCCTCTTCTTCTGCTTGACCCCCCCGTTAACCCCCCCCTCTTCTCCTCTCCCCCCCCCCCAGCCCCCCCCACTTCTTCTGCTTGGGGAATTACCTGTTCATCCTCACAATATTTTACAGCAAAACCATGCCTTAAGCAGGTCTTGAACTAAGAATCATCGGGACCAAAGCTCAGTCTTTATCCACTGTGCCATCCAGGCAACTGGCAACCGTGACGCTCGAACTTCTACAAATACCACATAGTCAGTTTTCCTCTTGAAAATTTAAAACCATGCAGGTCTTGAACTAAGAATCATCGGGACCAAAGCACAGTCTTTATCCAGTGTGCCATCCAAGCAACTGGCAACCGTGACGCTCGAACTTCTACAAATACCACATAGTCAGTTTTCCTCTTGAAAATTTAAAACCATGCAGGTCTTGAACTAAGAATCATCGGGACCAAAGCACAGTCTTTATCCAGTGTGCCATCCAAGCACCTGGCAACTGTGACTCTTGAACTTCTACAAATACCACATAGTCAGTTTTCCTCTTGAAAATTTAAAACCATGCAGGTTTTGAACTAAGAATCATCGGGACCAAAGCACAGTCTTTATCCAGTGTGCCATCCAAGCACCTGGCAACTGTGACTCTTGAACTTCTACAAATACCACATAGTCAGTTTTCCTTGTAAAATTTTAAAACCATGCCTTAAGCAGGTCTTGAACTAAGAACCATCAGAACCAAAGCACAGTCTTTATCCAGTGTGCCATCCAAGCACCTGGCAGCCTAGACGCTCAAACTTCTACAAATACCACAAATGTGATTCACTGTCATCCTTTGATTTTATTTCTGGCTGAAAGGCTTTTATGGAGATCAACAGCAAGTAAAAAGGTTTTGTATTTTTTCTTAAAGTTTCACTACACATTGACTTTTTTTCATCCTGGGTTGTAGAAAAAGATATTAGACTCTTTATGAGGACATTAGTTACAATGCAAATAACACCCAATTTTTACAACAAATGCTTAATGTCACTGACCCACCCGTTACATCTTCACCTCTCCTGAAAATATTTGCCACAATGTTGGGAGTGCAAATTTGAGCATTTCTAATGAAAACATGACTTTTCGTTTGTCCTGTTTACAAAAAAGTTGGGAGAACTCCAACTTTTAAAGGTCGGTGTCTGTCGGAAACAGGACTTGAACCTAGTATTTTTAGGTACTAAGCACATATGTAATCCACTGCGCTATCCAAGTTAGGATAGTTTTGTTCATTAAGTTGCTTTCCACTGGAAAAATTTAAAGTTCTATCCCTGGCTGAAGTATGCTCATACTGCACCATTCCTAAACAACAAATTACCTTTTGTTTTCCCACTTACGTTCACAAAAAGTGGGGAGCATTTGTGTGTACATGTGCTTAAACATTTAAGTTGTAACTATGGTTGAGCACTTATCTTGGAGAAAAGAGTCACTGCTCATTAATACCTTAAGTAGCAAATTTGACAACCACTGCTCTTCTGGTACTTACCACACTCAAAGCAGTCAATGTAATTGCTAAAAAAGACTTGATATTATTATCACAGCAAAGTTGAGAGGCACCATGCTATTCTGCAGTTCATTTTGACATGTATGGTCTGGTTTCTTGGTGACTTAATTTAGATATTAACACATACGCATGCTCAGAGTTAGAACAAAACATGCACAGGGTTGTGGGTTGTGTACATACTATGGTTAGCACAAACCTTAGGTTTTTCAACATGAGAAAACATTAAAAAAATATTCTATATGGCAAACGTCTGTGACATTGATTTGTAGATAGATTATTGATGTTGGTAGCGGATCCATCAGCAACATGATGAAGGGCTCCAGCATTGGGTAAGTCGATGGATGGATGCAGCATCTTCAATTCTATGAAATGTCATCGTAAAAAGAAGGTTGGTAAAGCTATATTTGGGTATGATCCCCTGCACCAAGAAAAAAAAAACAAGCATTGATTACATACATACATACATAGAATCAAACTTAACTGAAGAGCGCAGCAGTTTTTTTCTTTGGTGTGAAACAATTAGAAATATTCTCAAACAGCTTTAGTTTTTGTCTTTGGAGAGACAAAACCAGCCAGGCACAGGCATCACCTTATTCTCTCAAGCTGCAGCGTTGGCACCCGAGTTCCCATCCCACCTGCAGCCATGTGACATAAAATATGCTACAGACTCCGATTTTAGCAGTATATTGCTAGTTGCCTGTTTTACATTGCTCGTTCTGCTTACAAAAAGAAGAAATTTATGTTTTTATTTGATCAGAAAGGACCAACTCATTTCGTTATTTCCATCTGATCAGTGCAATGTTCAGATAGCTCCAATTGCACTGTGATATGGCAGCATCTGCAACACAAAAAGCACATCAATCATTTCAATTCTATCACAGATACATTTCAATTGATTCTAGTTAAACAATACAGCAAGGTTAATTTGGCAGATGGTATCGAGTTATTGATTTTCATCATTCACTCCTCCTGGATGAGCACGTAGCAACAGCAGGAAACCGCTTGCATTGAGTTGTTGACTTTAAAGTGGTCCGTCATGCAAGTGGTGACAGTGGAATGGAAAAACTCTCCTTAAACTGGAAGACACCTCCAGCAGAACCCGGCTCAATACTGCGCAGAGTGTAGAAATTGATTTTGGTGGGGGAGGCGCGGTAAATTCTGTTATCGACAGTAGGAGGGCCTGGATGGGAGGCAAATGTGGACGCTTACATTTTATAGAAGCATGCAGCTCACTGCTACGTTGTAAACGGAGAAAGAAACAACATTTGACAACAAGTCCTAACTAAAACAAAAAAAATTCATCCTGAGTATTTGTTCTTTAACAGATGAAACATGTACTTTAAAAAAAATTACACACCGGAGTATCTCAAATAGAATTGTTGGTAATTTATTCCAGAAAAAAAGTGGTTTAAGTAGCAAAACAATTTATAAAAAACTAAGTTTTTTATTTTAATAAAAAATAAATCAATATATAACTTTTTCCTTTCTGTCCTTTTTTATTTATACTAAGGCAGAGCAGGGACATAGCATGTTGCTTTGTAAAAGCATCTCTAAATCATTAAAGATTTTCTCTTCTTTTTAATACTTCAATATTTCATATCTAACAGATTTTATTTGACAAATACAACCTGAGTAAACACAGACAGCAATTTTCAAACTGTTTCACTTTTTGTTGCAGAAAAAGTGAAATTTCTTCTTTTGTTAAATCATAATTAGCCACAATTTTTGAAAAGCTGAGTTTATCAACAAATTCTTCTACAACTATTCTTACTGTGCGTCTTGCCTGTCAAATGTAAAGCAGCACACTGTAGATTGAAGCGGATCTCCAGCATTAGAGGAAAACCGCCATCTGATCCGGTTTGTTGCGGTGGGAGCAGCCGCAGCGTTGGTGGCGCTCTGCGTGAGTCAGCCGGACACACACAGAAAACGACAGCCGACCATATGGACCACCGGCGGCGTCCTCGCACAGGTCCAGTTCATCTCCTGCTGATGCTTCCAGTTCTTCTGGGTTTCTGCTGCTCAGCTTCTGATCTGCTTCACTGACAGCTTCAGCTTTTCTGTCTGGACCAACAGATGATTGGTTTGCTGCTGGAAACGGAGATGGTGCAGCAGATCCTGCAGGGGGCGCTCTGGGGCCTCAGTGTTCAGGTCGGTTACAGTCTCATCTCCCAGACTCCTGAATCTTCTGGTTCCTTCCTGAAATGATTTCCTGCAATAAAATGTTGGCTGGAAATGAGCAGAAAACTGAGAAAAACCTGAAAAGTTCAAATCTGACCTAAAGTTTTACAGCTCAACTCATACAAAGGAAAACATGAAAATAAAGGTGTTTGTTGTCACCTGAAAGGGGGAGGAGCCTAAGGTGCTTCCAGATGCTTAAAACACTAGAAATGCTGGAGTTAGTCCATTTTGACATAGGCTGGAGATAGTCCAAATGGCCTGAAGGATTGCTTTTGTTCTGTAAATAAATAAGGCCATTACCTTATAAGTACCCTGGTAATGGCCTCAACGCATCTCACAGTTGCACAATTGTTCCTTAGACTTAGACTGGATAATGCAGCACAACATCATGGATCAGCTGCAAAAGGTCACATCTCTCCAAAAACACTTCATGTATGCTTCAAAACTAGACTGAAGAGCATTACCTACAGGAGATCTGATCTCCTGTTGGTATCATAGATACCCACCCCCAACATGGACTATTCACACTGGCCTGACGGTCAACGACCACATTTACAATTGAAGAATGGATGCTAATTTGAGCCATCAGTCGTTGGTTCTTTTGGCACTGTTTCAGTAAGTCTGGGGAGAAATCGAAAACCTAGTACTCCTAGTAAAGTGTTTGAACCAGCACAGCTGCTCAGTGGCGAATCCATCGACCAGAAGGTTTTCTGCACTTTCATCCCACGGGTGGTTTTCATCAGAGCAACATCTGAGTGGTCTCCTAAGAAACTTCAGGAAGTAATGTTGTTAGTAGTAACTCTTAAATCTGATAACAAACTTCTTCCCTTTGCTGTTTGCTGGCCATAGATTTTAACCACATCTATGGTAGTGAAATAGTTAAAATCCTAATTTAGC
Organism: Xiphophorus hellerii; assembly: GCF_003331165.1. Lineage (NCBI taxonomy): Eukaryota > Metazoa > Chordata > Actinopteri > Cyprinodontiformes > Poeciliidae > Xiphophorus > Xiphophorus hellerii. The sequence goes on along the minus strand of NC_045695.1, from coordinate 11,799,047 downwards.
TCTAACGATGATTGAAGCTTCATTATTGCTTTAGAAAGTGTATTAAAGGTAAATGTTAACTATTTATTTTACAGTTTAGCGGTAAACGAACTACGTCTCCCGTCATGCTTTGCGCTTCCTCTCCCATAGGAAGTAGTGGAATCCAAAAAGTGTTCCTCCCATCATTTGGTGAAGGTAAGACTCCACACGTGTCGACGGTTTTAGCTTCTCTGTTCTCTCTCTTTTTTCGTTAGTAATTTAGTTTTTGTGCAAACTTTGCATGTTTTTCTCACTGTGACTCCACGCAGTGTGTGTGTGTGTGTGTGTTAATGTTTAGTTGCGTCACGTGTGTCCCCGCAGCTTCCACGGAGGGTCAGTCCACCCACGGAGAGCGGGGAAAGCACAGCAGGCGAAACGGGCTGCGAGTAATTCTTGGTTCATAACAACAGAGGTTGGTAAATTTTGTGCATGTCGACGTCTTTTTGCTGCTAGATTCACTTTAAAGTCAACAATATTTAGAAAAGAAACGCTTAAAAGTGATGGATGCAAATAAAACCTTCATTATTTTCTAGCGGCATTTTAAATCTGCTCCCAGCTTATTAGATGTACTTTTCTATCAGTTGGTTTCAGGAGGTCACATGAGCCCAGTGACTCCAATCAGAGTTGAACATGTTCAGCCAGGGTCCAACACTGGACTCTCTGTTCTCCCAGAGATTGGCCCGTTTATCTTTACTCTGTTTCTGCAGTAATCTGGGGCTCCACATCAATGCCGATTGTGTTAAAAGTCCAGTTTCGTTTTTCTTCCAGCTCATTGGTTTGATCTCTACGATTTCATCGGACCTCCATCCCCTGGAAAAGGTCACGGCTCTTCCTGCTAAAGGTCAGCGCTTGCATGATTGCACGGTGGCTTCACACGGTGAGAGGAAATCCTCCTTCAAGTCGAATCTCTTGTGGTTCCAGTTGCGATGGCGGAGCGGGTTCTGGTGGTAGGAGGCGGGGGACGGGAACACGCGCTGGCCTGGAAGCTGGCCCAGTCGCCCCGGGTCCAGCAGGTTCTGGTGGCTCCCGGAAACGCAGGAACCGCCAGCTGCGGCAAGATCAGCAACTCTGGTACCTGAGGGGCTGTTGGACCTGCTAACTGCTCAACATAGGATGTATTTTAGCTGAAGTCACTTGACAGAATTGAAAAACAGAGGTGAGCATCTGTATCTTTCTGTTGCGTTTCTGCAGAGGTGTCGGTGAGCAACCACAGCATCCTGGCTCAGTTCTGTAAGGACCACCACGTCGGTTTGGTCGTAGTCGGACCCGAGGCGCCGCTGGCAGCAGGTGGAGTCGATTCCAGTTTCTTATTTTGGGATCGAACCTCAGGTGGTTCTGACCCGTATCGTCTCTGCAGGTATGGTGGACGATCTGACGGCGGATCTTTTCTTATTTCTGTAGACAGTCTTTAAAAACAGATAAAAGTATTTAAATGACATTAACAGCAGCAGCATAATATTGTATGTGTAATACATTTATTTACTGATTAATTCAGTTCTACAAACGACTGCAATTAACTAAGTAATATTAAGTACTAATAATTTCAACTTTATTAACTTTTTATATTTAATTTTTCTCTATTAGCTGCTTTCATCCTGCTTGATGCTCCTATCGCAGGTGATTGAATTTTATTTCAAACACATTTTTATTATTTATATTTTTTCAGGCCTTGAGTCTCAAAATTTCCCACAGTGAATCGTTTTTGGAGGATTTTTATAGAATAAGTTTTATTTTCCATGTACTAACCCTGCAGTGACTCTTATTTAACATTAATGTAAGCTGATTTGATTTGGCCTGATAAAAGTGAAAATGAGATCAAATAAACTGTAATTAATATGAAGAGGAATATCTGTAGTTGCGATAGTTCACCACCAGAGGGCAGTGAGCGCTCATAATCCTCCATCAAACGCCTGTTAAACTGCAGTTTGTTCTGCTGGTTTTCTGCTGAATCCATGAAAAAAGCTGCTCAGCTTCAGATCTGCTTCACTAACAGCAAAACAGAAATACTGAAGCTTTTCCATCTTCACTCTAGTTTTTTCACTCTGTTAAATCTAACTGAACTATTAATGTTTATTCAGATGAATCAAACTTTGGCTCTAGAGGAAAACACAAGTTACGTAACTTCCTGTGAAAATAGAAACTCAAACCAACTTTGGTCTCCTTCAGATCAGCCTCCATTTTGAGCTGCAGGATGGAAATAACTTGCTGACTTGTTACTAGAGGTAAGTGTTGCCGCTCCGGGTCCCTCCGTGTCTCTCGGCTCTCTGGAGCCTTTCTAACCGATGAGCCCACCGAGGCTTCCCGGGGCCTCAGTCACCTCGGCCTGGGTCGCTCGGCTCTCATAGGGCCTGGTCCCCGCAGCAGCGCTCTGTTTACTTTATTGAAGGCCTGATCTAGAAAGGAATTAGATCAAATGAAAAACTTTATTGTGAGACGTTGCTGCTTATAAAGTGATGCTAAGTGAGGTTACATTATGCGACTATAAGGAACAAAAAGAGAAATATTGAACACACTATAAACACACAGCTCAGTTACTGCGCAGTTAACCTGGTGAATGATCAGCTATGACCTACCATGACAGCAGCATCTAAAGCTGATCTGTTTGTGTGGAGCAATAATGAACTTTTCAGATTTAATCTAAATAAACTGAGAACTTAATGTAACTTTTACAGTCCATCAGTTCTTGCTGCAGCGACTCTCTCTGGTGTTTTAACCTAAAAAGCAGAACTAAAACATTGTAAACTAGTTTCTCTGCTTGTTGAAATCAGCAGGAAGTGAATCACATCACTCCGTCCCTCATCAGTCTGGGGTTCAGCAGAAACTGATGTTTCTCTTGTCTGTGGATCAGAACCGGCTTTAAGCCGTCCACAGATTTCCTCTCTTCCTCCTCACTGAGTTTGATCTTTTTCCAGGTTTTCCTCTTGTTGCTCCTTTCAGCAGGAAGAAACTCTTTGTCTCTCAAAGCTCTGCTGGAAAAATGCATCCAGATCCAGACTGACTCTTACCTGAAAGGTTGCTGTGTTTAGCAATCAGTATCTGCAAAATGGGAATCGATCAGCCAGAAAACTGCAGTCGGTTCAACCCTAAAAATAACAAAACTTTTAAATGGAGCAATAATAATAAAATAAATAATTTCACAAACATTTTAGATCAGTTGTAACAAACTAGTTTCTGACTAAAAGAGTTGCATTAATGTGTCTCTTTATTTTGAAGTTCAATCAGATCAATAGACTAAATATGTTTCAGGCCTCGCTGAGTGTTTGGGGGCTTCATCCCCCTATTGAAGCAGCTGTTTACCCATGATTCCTTGCAGTGGGTCCAGCTGGTACCTCAGCTGGATGCTGTGGTCCCTGAAAGCTGCTTTGTGTCTCTTGAGCTGAGAGGAAATCCTGCTGAGCTGCACACAGAGGCTGACATGTTGCTGAGATCCCAGCTGGACCCGGTTCTGTCTGGAGGAGAGCTGTGGACCCGACCTGAGCTGCTGCTCCCTCAGAACCTTCTGCTCACTGACTCCCTCCATACAGAGCTACAATAGAGTCATGATGCGTTCAAGTCCACTGGGAGCTAAATAAGTTCACTAGTTCATAGGAAATGTTCACTCATTCATTCACCTGATTCACTCTGATCCTCTGAACACATGATGGGAACCAGCTTTCTGCTTCACAGGACAGTTACTGGAACCAGATCACTGGACTGACTGGTTCTGGTTTCTCTCTCCAAAAGGCCAGAAGATGAAAGATGGGTATCAGTCCATCTATGAGGAGTGACCGGTCCAAACATGATCCTCCATACTTCAGTAATGAACCTGGACCATCAGACAGAAAGTAAGAAACCATTTTCTAACTGATTCATGTGAATCTATAGAGATATAAAATAAAAGATATTAACTGGTTGATCTTCAGTGTTTTAATAAACAGTAACTTAATTTTCTGAGATATTAATTTAAAGTTAGTCATGAAGGATGTTGGTCAGTAAATCAGAGTTTGAATGAAAGTCTGAATGAATCAATGATGAAAATGTTGCATGAAAACAAAAACAACCAACAATGTGAGGAGCAACGACTCAGATTGTCTCTAAACCCAGTGAAGCACTGGAGCTTCCAGACTGGGAACACTGGTATCAGTCATGATACCAGATATGATACAATGAAGAACTTCACACCAGAGATCATCAATGATCTCAGGTTCTGTTCTGACCCAGTTCTGGTCTCTACTTTGTGGTGGACCTTCATGAACATCTTCAGCTCCAGCCTGTTGCTAGTGAAATATTTCACTGATGAAGAAATGTCTTTACAGGAGCTGTGAGTGTGAAGAAAGACCCAGAACAGGAGCTGAACGGCCGACAGCCAATCAGAGCAGCTGTTCTCCAGGTGAGACTGAACTCCTCCAATCAGAGCCTCCTGTCGTCTCTGTTGGACCAGATCCACGTCTTTAGTTGAGATTTGGAAATTCAAGGTTTAAAAGTCTTTTAGTGATCAATTATTTCAGCTGGTGTAACTGGAACTTATGTGCTGGTGATGATAAAGAAAGGAGAAAAAAAGTGATGAAAATGTTTGTTAATCAGTCAATATTTTCATCACAATATTCACCAATAATATTGAGAGTTAACAGCTCCTTGATGACCTTCTATCAGATCGCGTCTTTAAACATTCAGAGATAGAAGGTCAACTTGAGAAGAACCAAACCAGAGCAGACAAGGACTGCAACAAAATAGATGCTGTGATGAAGAAGAACAGAGAGCCTGCAGATTGATGGTCAAACATCTTCAGCTCATGGATGAATTGAAGGTTTCAATTAATTTCCGTTTTTGGGATTGCTTTTTCTTATATTGTGCCTCCATATCTGGCTTGTCTTTATTTATTATCGTAGCTGCTTCAGGTTTGCTTTTGTTACATTGTGCAGCCGTGTTTCCTGGCCTATTCGCTCGTCGGTTTACGGGTCAAGAGTGGCGATTTCAGCTCGACCTGACCGAGTCCTGTGAGCGTGAGATGCTGGGTGTCTGGGGTCACTCTGGAGGCTATATGTGCAGCAGCCTCTTGGTCATCCCCAAATACCTTTGCTGGGTTTTACAGGGTTAACTGGGCCACCTTTCACCTGGGATCCTATCCCAGTGCTCATCATCATCCCAGTGAGGTGGGCATGTTTTCGGGGTTGTTTCTTTTCTGTGTGTGATTTCTCAGGACTCTGTCGGTAATCGTCATCCAGTGCTTTAATCACCGCCTCTGGTGGTCATCTGGGATTCATCGAACCGTAGTTACAGTCGTGACTTTCGTTCTTCTTACCATGCAGAGTTTTTATAAAATTTTAGCTTTTTATTTATTGATTTACTTTTTTCTCATCCATTAAAGCTGATATCAAAAAATTATTGTTTTCCTTATGTTCAGCTGAAGTGTCTCCTCTCCTGTCTTTGTCTCTTTCTTCAGATTTTGATATTCGGTGTCAGAGTGACTATAAAGCGTCTCTGAAGAAGAAGTTCCAGAGTCTCTCTGAAGGCGTCGCTGAACCTGGAAATCAAACCGTTCTGAACCAGATCTACACAGAGCTCCACATCACAGAGGGGTTAACTAGAGAGGTCAACCAGGAACATGAGGTCAGACACATTGAAACAGCATCCAGGAAACAAGAAACAATCAGAAGAGAAGACATCTTTAAAGTCCCACCTGGAAGAGATCAACCAATCAGAACAGTGATGACCATGGGAGTGGCTGGCATTGGGAAAACACTGTTAACACAGAAGTTCACTCTGGACTGGGCTGAAGGCAAAACCAACCAGAACATTGATTTCATATTTCCATTCACTTTCAGAGAGCTGAATATGTTGAAAGAAGAAAAGTTCAGTTTATTAGGACTGATTCATCAATTATTTTCTAAAACCAAAGAAATCAGCAGCTTTGAAACGTTCCAGGTTCTGTTCATCTTTGATGGTCTGGATGAAAGTCGATTTACTCTGGACTTCAAGAACAATCCGATCCTGACTGATGTTACAGAGTCCAGCTCAGTGGATGTTCTGGTGACAAACCTCATCAGGAGGAAACTGCTTCCCTCTGCTCTCCTCTGGATAACCACACGACCTGCAGCAGCCAATCAGATCCCTGCCGAGTGTGTCGGCATGGCAACAGAGGTCAGAGGGTTCACTGACCCCCAGAAGGAGGAGTACTTCAGGAAGAGATTCAGAGATGATGAAGAGAAGGCCAGCAGGATCATCTCCCACATCCAGAAATCAAAAAGTCTCCACATCATGTGTCACATCCCAGTTTTCTGCTGGATCACTGCTAAAGTTCTGGAGGATGTGATGATGACCAGAGAGGGAGAAAAACTGCCAAAGACTCTGACTGAGATGTACATAGCATTCCTGGAGGTTAACTTCGCAATCAAGAAGGAAAAGTATGATGGAGGAAAAAAGACAAGATCAATCTGGAGTCCAGAGAACAAGAAGCTGATTGAGTCTCTAGGAAAACTGGCTTTTGAGCAGCTGCTGGAGGGAAACCTGATCTTCTATGACAAAGAGCTCAAAAAGTGCGGCATCAACATCAAAGATGCTGCGTTGTTCTCAGGAGTGTTCACTGAAATGTTTAAAAGAGAGAGAGGGACGTGCGACATCTCCGTCTACTCCTTTGTTCATCTGAGCATCCAGGAGTTTCTGGCTGCAGTCTACATGCTCCACTGTTTCACCAGCAGGAAGTCAAAGGTGATCAAGACGTTTCTGGGAGAAGAATATAGAGAAACATCTCTAGATGAGTTCATGAAGAAAGTCATGGAGAAATCCCTCAGCAGTAAAAATGGCCACCTGGACCTGTTTGTCCGCTTCCTTCATGGTCTCACTGTGGAGTCCAACCAGAGACTCTTAGAAGATCTGCTGGGTCAGACAGAGAACAGTCCAGAAACCATCCAGAGAATCATCACCAACCTGAAGGAGATGTACACTAAAATGAGCATTGGCTATATCTCTCCTGACAGAATCATCAACATCTTCTACTGTCTGGTGGAGATGAACGACGTCTCATTTTATCAGGAGATCCAACGGCTGCTGGATTCAGGGAAGCAGCTCTCAGAGACTGACTGTTCAGCTCTGGCCTTCATGCTGCAGATGTCAGAGGTTCTGGATGAGTTGGACCTGGAGAAGTACAACACATCACATTATAGACGACTGACACTGTTTCCAGCTGTGAGGAACTGCAGAAAGGCTCGGTGAGTCCAGATGTTTTCATTGTGTGAATGCTGATTCAGCTCTATTGTCCTCCTGTTTCTTCTTCTTCTTCAAGTTGCTTCTGGATGTTTTTGGTCTTTAACTTCTTCCTTCATCCTCTGGACTATTTCAGCCATTCAACCATCTAAACATTCAGCTCATCCAGGACAGCTGCAGCTTCTGGTTTTAGACATTTTGATCATTTTAAAAATATTTAACTTTTTATCAGTTTTCATGTTTAAATTAATAGAAAACCCTGAACTCTAGAAAAAAATCTATTTTGTCTGAAAGATCCAATCAGCCAGAGAGACTTTTACACTTTAAACTCCTCTTCACTCATTGAGCCGCTACTCCTTTTAGGATCTTCGTCTTTTTTAAATTATAAAATCACTGTTTAGGTTTGATGGACACTTTAAAATAACCCCAATAATTGCTGCTGTTGTCATGGAAACCAGTTAGAAACTTAGTGAACCAACTTTTCCTCCTCCCACTAGTTTCCTCTGAGTTTGTAAATGAGAGCAAAATGTGGTGATTGTTGTCTGGCTCCAGAAAAAGTCCTAGTTTCTGTCAGATCCTCCCAAAGCTCTGAGAACTCTGCTTCCAGAGCTGGAACCATTTTCCTCATCAACTCTTCATCTGCAGCTTTTGTTGAAGCTGTTAGCCATGAAGACCTGGAGAGACATGAGCTTCAACTCTTTAGACATCCCAGCCTCTTCTAGTTACTGGAGAACTTTCACTGCTTCACCATGAAAAATGCTGCTGGACCCAAACGCTCTGTTTTGGTCTTCAGCTCTTTAAGAGTTTAGCAACAATTTCTTCTAACATCCAAACCTTGGTTCCTCTGAGCCACACGGTCTAGTCCAAGTCCGAGCCGTGAGCAGTTCCTCCTCCTCTCCATCATCTCCAGTAGTTTCCTTCATCAGCTCAGTCAGCCTCTTCATCAGCTGCTTCAGCTCCTTTGAGGCTCTGATGCTGCAGCTCCATCAGATGCTGCAGAGAAAACTGAACTTTCCTTCACAGATGATAGAAGATCTTCAACATCTGACTGCAGCTGAAGGTCTGAGGACATGAAGCCTGGACCAGAACCAGAACCAGAACCTGGACTTTAACCAGGAACTGCACAGATTCTCTGTGGGGTCAAACTCAGTAAATTGAAGATCAGATGTTGATCAGATGATGACATCACTGTTATCATATTTTAGTCTGTTTATGATCCAGATTGATTTCATTAGAACTGAATTTATTTCTTCTCTAATCACAGACTTGGTGGCTGTTTGATCCGAAAGGCTGAATGTGAAGTTTTGGCCTCGGCTCTGAAGTCCAACCCAGATCTGACTGAACTGGAAATAAATCAGATCTACATAAATGAAGGTGGAGACTCTGATCTGAAGCCTCTGGTTGAGATCCTGGAGAGTTCAGTCAGTAAAGTGAAGAATCTGAGGTTTGCTTTCTTTATTTATACAATAAAATTATTCATTTATACTTTAAACATTAGTTTAATTAATGCTTTTATTCTAATATATTTTATTTCATAACAACCTGTTTAAAAAAATAATGGGAAATAGGAAATAATGGCCTCCATTGGCTTTCAGCAGCTTTAATAAGAACCCAAGGCCATTAATGAAGAAACTGAGTGGTTCTGATCCAGTTACCAAGTCGGGTCTCCAGCTGATGATCAGGAACCAGCAGAAATAGCTCAACTCATCCAGGCTGATAGAAAACTTTGAGTTTCTTTATTGATCAAATGTTCTGGTTCTGCTGGTTTGGACTCTTTAAACCAGTTTGACTGGATCAGATGTTAGAATCAGTTCATCATGTTTCTTTTACATTCAGGGAAATTAATTTTCTACATTTTTATTATTTATTTGTTCATGTTTCAGTTTTAACCTGCATCCTGTTGGCTTCAGCTCACATCTTTTATTCTTTATTCAGATTGAGGGACTGCAGTTTGTCAGAGACCAGCTGGACTTCTCTGTTCTCAGCTCTGAAGTCCAACCCGACCCATCTGACAAAACTGGACCTGATCAGAACCAACCTGAAAGATTCTGTAGTGAAGGAGCTCTGTGGTTTTCTACAGACTGAAGGCTGCAGACTGGAGACATTGGGGTATGTAATTCTATAATTATTGATATTTCTGTGAATAATTATATATAATTGATCATAAATCAAATTAATTTCTTCTGTTCTAATAAATATTTTCTGAGTTTGTTCCTGGACTTGGATCCAGAGTTTAATTTAGTCCCTCTGTGTAACTGAGTTGGACCTGCTGATCTGAGGTCAGAACAGGACAGCATTCGGACCCCCAGTGTGTAGAAATCCCCCTCATGTGAAGAAGGTCAAAGGTCATTCAACCCAGTCTAGAAAAGTGAATTCCTGGAATCTGACAGGAACAAATCAATAATCAATGATTGATGCTTCAACACTTTGATCAGAACCTGGAATGATTTTACTGACTAAAATCCTCCAACACAACATGACCCAGTACCAGGTTCTGGTTCTGGTTCTGGTTCTGGTTCTGAAGTCAGCAGGTCTTTATTGAAGCAGCAGCTTGTTGGCATTAATATTGATGAGAATCTTTAACTGGTTCTGTTGGACTGGTTAACCTGCATCCTGTTGGCTTCAGCTCACATCTTTTATTGGGGCCTGCCATGCAAAGCAATGGCAGGAACCTATTGCTATTCTCCCAATTCTTTATTTTTCATCCGTAACCGTTAATGCGGCTCGTACCGCTGCGTGCACACCTACAAATGAGGTATCAAAATGTGCAGAAAATTCACGCCATTGGAGCTATTACTTTTGGTGGGATTCGGGGTTAACATGGCGACATAATTCGCAAAAAACTACGAAAAAACCCCCATTATAAGTCAATGGGAAAAATCCTAGAAATACCCTATTTTTGAGGATTTTCTGTGTTGTCACGAATTCACGTAGAAATGCCATTCAAATTTCATTTTGTAGATACGTCTGTGATCTCTTCGAAAGTGAAGACGGCTCGTCGATACCAGTTACGGTTTGTCCACAATTTGTCTCTAAGCGACCCAAAGTTTCTCATTTTTCCGAAAATTAGAGTGCGTCTCTCACTGATTAGAGTGAGAAATCAAGAGAACTTTTTCACCCCAAAATAATTTTGAAATCGCCATCACGCCCACAAATATCGCACGATTGGTATCAAAATCGGTCCTGACATTGATACGCATGTCTGCTCCGGTAAAATGTTTTCGAAATTTATCTAGATCGTACGGTTTTCTGTCACGGTGCTTCAGAGCAAAGTCATGCGACAGGATTTTCTAGGCTGTCTCAGGCTCTGTCACTAACACTTCACACCTTGGTGAGAAACTTATTTAACATAGCAACGGAACTCAAGAGGCTATTGGCTGCTGATTAGGACTACAAATACGCATCACTGTAGTTCTATCTATAGTGGAATACTCAGTTGAAACAGATCAGGACTGAACTGGCCTTTAGAACTAATTGCTGCTATGGGCTGTATATAACTGATTTAACTCTGTAACTGTTACACATGGGATTAGTTTGGAACTTTAAAATTAAGCATAATAATAATTTCAAAATAAAAGCCTTGAATATAACAAAAATTCCAAAATAAAAGCCTTGAATATTTTTACATGACGTAATTGCTCTTTTTGGCTTTATTTGACTTTTTCATCCAAAGCACTGTTACACATGGTATTAGTTCGGAACTTTAAAATGAAGCATACTGAAAATTTCAAAATAAAAGCCTTGAGAATTTTTACATGAGATTATTGCTGTTTTGAGCATTATATAACTGATTTTATACAATGACTGTTATTCATGGGATTAGGTTGGCCCTTTGAAATAAAGTTTAACAAAAATTCCAAAATAAAAGCCTTTAATATTTTTACATCAACTACTTGTGTTTTGAGCATTATATAACTGATTTTATACAATGACTGTTATTCATGGGATTAGGTTGGCCCTTTGAAATGAAGTTTAACAAAAATTCCAAAATAAAAGCCTTTAATATTTTTACATCAACTACTTGCGTTTTCAGCATTATATAACTGATTTTATCCAATGACTGTTATTCATGGGATTAGTTTGGCCCTTTGAAATGAAGCTTAACAAAAATTTCAAAATAAAAGCCTTTAATATTTTTAAATCAACTACTTGTGTTTTGAGCATTATATAACTGATTTACCCAATGATTATTAGACATGGGTTTATTGGGGCAATAAAAATTAAGCTTAATGAAAATTTCAAAATAAAAGCCTTGAATATTTTTACATCATGTAATTGCTCTTTTTGGCTTTATTTGACTTTTTCATCCAAAGCACTGTTACACATGGTATTAGTTTGGCCCTTTGAAATGAAGCATACTGAAAATTTCAAATTAAAAGCCTTGACAATTTTACATCAGGTATTTGCTCTTTTGGGCATTATGTGAATTTTTTATCCAAAGCACTGATAAACATGGGATTAGTTTGGCGCTTTGAAATGAAGCTTAACAAACATTTCAAAATAAAAGCCTTTAATATTTTTACATCAACTACTTGTGTTTTCAGCATTATATAACTATTTTAACCCAATGACTATTACGCATGGGATTAGTTTGGCCCTTTCAAATGAAGTTTAACAAAACTTCCAAAATAAAAGCCTTGAGAAAATTTTAAATCTTACTGAATGGTGCACGTCCACCTTACTTAACGTTCTTGTGATTCTCCACATGCTATTGATTACGTTGCAGCGTTCTTTAGATCGATGCTAATTTGTAGCGTGACAACGCCGGGCCCAAACCGACGGGCACGCCTTGGCAGGCCCCGGCTAAATTTCTTCCGAAATTTTCTAGTTCTTTATTCAGATTGCAGTACTGCAGTTTGTCAAAGATCAGCTGTGATTATTTGGCCTCAACTCTGAAGTCCAACCCGACCCGTCTGACAAAACTGGACCTGAGAGGAAACAACCTGGAGGATTCAGATGTTCAGCAGCTGAAGAATCTTGTAAAGACTTTAAAGTAAGTAAATGTTTGTAGTGAGTCCAGCTGCTATCAGCATATTGAACTAAACCCAGTTAGCATCAAAGCAAAGATCCAGTGTTCCCAGTAAAGCTGCAGCTTCTCAGTGGGAGGAGAATGGTTCAGGCTTCCTGATTGGACACAGAGACAGCAATCAGCCAATCAGAGGAGCAGCAGCTTGCTGTGTTCCTGTGTTTGTGTTGGTGTGAAGATGAGTGTTGTTGCTGTGTCCATGTCTCCAGGAAGTCCAGATGGACTCCAGCGTCCAGCCGTCCAACATGTCTAGAGACAGTGGTCCTCATCCATCAAACTGTGGCAGCAGCAGATCTGATCTCAGATCTGTTTGTTCTCTCAGTTCAACAGGAAACAACTGATCAGGTTCATCTTGGTCACAGCTCTGAGATCAGTCTGACTGCAGCCTGGAAACCATCTAGTGGATGTGCTGCGTCACTGACTGCTGCTGGAGAGAGGCTGGAAACACTCACTGATCTGCTCTCTCCTTCCTTCTTCTCTCTGCAGGTTCGATGATTTTGATTATTCTGACTTTTCCGACTGATGATCCCAGTAAAGTAGAAAATGGTCTCAGTGTCCTGCTGATCCTCAGAGGTTGAAGCTGCAGCAGTTTGAGTCTAAAGAGACTCTGACTGGATCATGATGATGACCTCTGACCTCCAAGGTTTTCCTCCTGTTTATTTTCTCGTGTCTGTCATTTAGTGTCTGATATTGTTTGTCTCTTTGGATCAATAAAGATCCAATTCAAACTGGGCTCCATTTAGAGGCTTCATGGAGTTTTGATCTGAACTGGATTCAACTGGAAAGTTGATCTTTTTTCTCTCTGATTCATTTTCATCCTGGAACCAGAAATGGTCTGAGAATGGAAACATGGGAATCATTTTCAGTTCAGCTTTGAAGCCATGAAAGACACTTCAAACCTCTTTTCTCTGCTGCTTCTTCCTTCTGCTGACATGAAAATGTTCCTCAAAGCTCCACAGATAAAAAGATGCTTTACTGGAAACTGCAGAGAAACTTCAGCTTCCATCACAGAAACCAGTTTAACCAGTTTAGAACTGGATGTCCTACAGAAACTCTGATCTTAGAGCAGTTTTCAGGAACATGTGGAACCTGGAAAAAAAAGATTTTATATATTTTATGTTCATTGTAAAAGCTAAATCTTGAAGTTTTACGTCATCATTGATTCTCAGCTTTAATTTCTCAGTTTGTTTTGGTTTTTACTTTTTTAACTCCATATTTCATGTTTTGAGTTTTCTAGAGAACTTCAGGCTCTTTACTGTGATTTTACTGATTTATTCAAACCTCAGAGAATCACTGGGATAATGTGCTGATTGGTTCATGTTTGATTTTCATAATTCTTCTAATGCAATGTGGGTTGCTGGATGTTTAACGACCAAATAAAGTTTTTAAAAAATCTTTGTGTATTTGTTATGCAGCTGACTGTGTACACATATAATAAATAAACCTTCATTTTAATCCTCCAGGCCATTTTTGCTGTATTATAAGTTTTCACATTTAGTTTCACAGCTTAAATTAGTAAAAGCAGAAACATCTCAAGTTGATTTCAGCTTTAAGCTACTAATTTAGCCAGCAGTTTATTTTTGCAGTATTCAGACTGAAGATGTTTTTTTAATAAAACAGATGAGAATCAATCTTTTCAATCAAAACTCGATTAATTAAATCAGCTATTGAATTAGAATAATAACTTGTATAAAACTGCCATTTCTGTCTGGTTAATGGTGCAGCAGATCCTGCAGGGGGCGCTCTGGGGCCTCAGTGTTCAGGTCGGTTACAGTCACATCTCCCAGACTCCTGAATCTTCTGGTTCCTTCCTGAAATGATTTCCTGCAATAAAATGTTGGTTGGAAATGAGCAGAAAACTGAGAAAAACCTGAAAAAGTTCAAATCTGACCTAAAGTTTTACAGCTCAACTCATACAAAGGAAAACATGAAAATAAAGGTGTTTATTGTCACCTGGAAGGAGGCGGAGCCTCAGCTGGGTCAGGGGGCGGAGCCTCAGGTGTGTCAGCTCTAGTCAGGTTTGGATCAGAACCGGTTCAGACTCCATGCAGAGCAGAGTCTGTATATTTTTGTTATTTAATAAATTATCTTAAGAAAACGAAATTGATAGAAAGGATATAAGGTTTCTTTTATTTTTCTTTTTTTGGGGGGTTGGGGGAAAATATATGTAGCATCCCGATCCACACTCCATTCCAGTTCATGGCGGTAATGCACATCAATAAGTTGCTTGCCAACCGCAAAAGAAGAAGAAGAAGAAGAAGAGCAGCGTCTGGATCAGGTGAGTGTTCACTTCTTGTTTTGCTGATGTTTTATTTACAATGTTTCAATGTGAAATTAATCCACAGCATAAACAACTAAGCAGGTGTAAGTGAACCAGGGTGTGATATTATTTAAAACAATGTGGTTGCAAGGAAGGAAATTTGGTAAGACTTTATTTGAAGGGGTGCAAGAAAAAAGACATAGGATTCTTTATAAATGTTGAATTAGGTTTGAATTAGGTCCGCTGTATTTTATATTTCTGTTTTTTTGTAAATGATTTTGTAGCGATCTGGACAGGTAATGTCCTGTTCTGCAGTGCCGGGGGGCCAGACGGGTGTAAAGATAATTTTCTGGACCCGGACTCAGACCTCAGAGACGCAGAGTGATGGATCCTCTGGGGAGTCAGAGGCAGGAGGCTTAAATGAAGTGAGCTCTGCTACGTGAGCGCTGAGGATTAGAACAAGCAGAAACTATTATTAGTGGTTTATTGTGTTGCTGAGCAGAAACTTGGTGCAGCTTTGGCTATTTTATAAAAGTGTTTATAGATAAAACTGAATCTGATCAACTTGAAAATCTTTGTTAATTTAATGAAATAGTCATGGAAAAAAAATCTTGAAATGTTTAAACATAAATAATCTTTAAACTGAAATGTGAACTGGTTGTTATTTACCATTTATTTCCTGGTAGTGATGATCAGACAGGATTCTTCTCATTAGCAACACACCTCTGCTGTGAGAGGGGGCGGAGCCTCAGGTGGGTCCGGGTCAAGTTCTGGAGAATCGGGTCCAGTTCGTTCTGACTCGGTTTGTGTGAACAGAAGGAGAAGCAAAGATCTGATCAGGTGAGTTTTAACTCCACATTCTTCTGGTTTCCAGTCCTGACTGGGTTTTCTCTCTTTGAGCTGCTGCAGAACCAGAACTGGGCCTGGTTCTGGTTATGATGCAGAGCTGCAGCACCTGGTTTCAATCAGGAACTCTGATTTTCTCTGAGTTTTCATCTGTAACCCAGACAACAAGCTGAGTTTGCTCCCAGTTTCATAGTGGAGTCAAACTGGTACCAGTAGGTTCTGAGTGTTTGTGGCCCGGCTGAGATATCTGGGTTCCTGATTGGTGGATGGAAAATATTTCAATATGAAGTCAATAATTTATTGATCAGAGAGGATTTCTCTGGGCTTTTATCAGTAGAAAATCCAGATTGAATCAGACATTTTGGATCAAATGCGTTACTTTATGGACTTTCTTTAATATGGAAAACTTGACCTCTTTCTGACCATCGCTCCATTTCTGAGTCTTTCTGGTTTTAAATGTTTGCTCATTAGAAAATCATAAAATTGTTGGTTGAATCACAGCAATAATTTCCACAGCTGTTTGCCAACTTGCTAGGAAAGTTGTTTTATGTATTTTATATTTGAGTCACTGAATACAATCACGGACATTTCAAATATCCATGTTTTTCCTTTACTCTGATTTTGTTTTAATGAGGAAAATCAAAGTCCCTGGTGAATTAATGAATGAAACGTATTCATACCCCTTTAAATTTCTCACTCTGTTTCATTGCAGCCATTTGCTAATCTCAGAAAAGTTCATATTATTTCTCATTAATGTATACTCAGCATCCCCTCTTGACAGAAAACATACAGAATTGTAGAAAGCTTTGTAAATTTATTAAAAAAAAGAAAAACTGAAACATCACATGGTCATAAGTATTCAGACCTTTTGCTCAGTAGAAACCCCTTTTTAGCTTGTACAGCCATGAGTCTTCTTGGAAATGATGCAACTAGTTTTTCACAGCTGGATTTGGGGATCCTCTGCCATTCCTCCTTCAGAACCTCTCCAGTTCCATCGGGTCGGATGGTGAATGTTGGTCATAGAGTTGGATGCAGGCATGCATAACAAATCACATTTTATTTGAAATATATTTACATTTTTCAAGAGTACATTGCCAATATACTATTACAGAATTGTACAAATTGTCAATACATTCAAAATTTGCAGACAACATGCTTATGAAAATTAGTACAACGAAACAATAGGTACACTTTAGAGGAAATGTGAAAAATATTTAACCAAGGACAGAGTATTGTTTTAATTTAATATCACAGTATTCCAGTATTATTGCAAACATACTGACATTTCTCCTTCCTAAGAACAGTGAGGATCAACGGCAGAACATTCCCATTCACTGCACTTTACAGAAACCTACAAAAAAGAACATTTGTATTTTAAAGAGTACAGAAAAATGGCAAAGAAAAAAGTCTGACTTACAATTTTAAGACGTAGCGGACTCGCTATGCATGTGACATCATCAGAACTGATGATGATTGGGACCGGATGCCTGGGGTGGGAAAACATTTCTAGGTTACTTCTTTACCTGTTTATGTTAGAAGTAGAAAAAATAGTCAGCAATATGATATAATCAGTTGATGTTGAGGCATCAACTATGAAGCTGTTTTCAGTGAGGTCTTAAGGGAGACAATCTACCATCAAATCTTTCCATCCATGATCTGAACACGTTGATCCCTGCAGGGTGGTGAGGGGGGCCGGTGGGGCCCAGCTCCAGCTGTCACCAGACGAGAGGAGGGGTTCACCCTGGACAGGTCACCAGTCCATCGCAGGCACTGAAAGCTAACAATGAATAAAACGTATGAAAGAGAAATGATAAATTAACAAGGAGAATAAATGATGTCCAATTATTTTAAAATCAAATCATGTTTATTAATTGCAGTGATTTATAATTGCTGACGTCAGAGACTCAGAACCTGGTTTTAGAGGAAGAATTGAGCTGAATCAGGAAAACTGAAGTATATTTTGAGGTTGTCAGTAACATTCCTCTGTGGGATCCAAAAGTCAAGATTCTGAGAGTAGCGTTGTTGTCTTGTAATAGGAAGGGCGTAGGTTCGATTCCATCTTCCTCTTGCCACATGTCAACGTGCTTTGGCACCACTGTTTGTATATGTTGGACCTCCCAGCTGTGGTGTTTATCTGTATATGGCAGCCTGAGTCTGTTGAATGTGTAGGTCACTCATAGCACAAAGGCTTCAGCCTGGATGTATTATTGAGTTTTAAATATATAACAAGTTTTCAGACTCTACACTGGTTTCCAAAATATAAACTCTCCAGCTTTTATTTAGCAGCTGAACCAAAATCTGCAAAGTAAAAATTCAACTGTTTTGTCAGTTGATCCGAATCTCCGACCGCAGAGTGTCCTTGCTTTAAATTCACTTAAATGGATCCATGATTAGCTGTAACAATAGATATTTGAGAAATATTTATTTTAGAGGTAAAAACAATACAGTAGGTTTTTTTTAAATAAATGTTAATAAAATATTGTCACATGGACATCCAGGTTGTTGAATTGTACTTAAAAGTATGTATGTGTATATATGTTGTAACAGATAGTAGACTAAAGTAAATTAAGAGTTTTCTAAATTAAGTATGACGCAGATTGTTTATGGATTAAATCTTATGCATCCTGGAAACAAATCGCCAGAGAAGCCAGGACGAAATTAAAGGGTTTTTGCTCTCAGGAAAATCTGGATGAAATAAATCAGCAGATCCAAAACAGTCTTGATAAAGTGAAACAGAATTATGAGTTTCTTCAACGTAATTCTTTAAATACTCCAGATATTGTGCAGAAACTAGATGCCTGTACTATACTAACAAATGAGATTTATGATCTTGTGTGTAAGCGTTTAGAAGGGGGTATTGTTGAAGAAAAATTTAATCAAGAAGTTGAAAAGGAAAGAGTGCGAGAAGTCTTAAATAGAGACGAATATCAGTCTGTTTTTGGAGAAATCTCTACTGAATGTTCTTCATGTGGTTCATCAATTACCAGCTCCAAAGTTTCTCAAGGGCGTGTAATGGCAGAAGCTGATCTTGCGGCTAAAAAGGTACAAGTTAAATCCATGTTGGAGATTGAAGCTCAACATGCGAGAGTCAGTAAGCTTGAATGTGACTGGAAGTGTCATGAGTCCCAGATTATGGCAGAAATGAAGCAGAAGGAAGCTGAAGTGCTACAGCAGCTTGATGAGGAGAAGAGCAAGTTAAAGGTAATGCAAACAGATATGGAAGTTAAAATGGCTGCAGCTCGGCTTGATGTTTATAGCAGACTTGAAGATGGGGTAGAAGGGGAAAATCTTGATTTTAAGCCTGAGGTTAAATCAGTGCAAATTTTAAAACACCCAAGAAAGTCAGCTGCAAGGGCTGCATCAATTCTACCACCTCAAGCTCTGAGATTCCTGCAGTAAACTTGGCTGAAGCCTTAACGAGCTCATTGAGTTTAAGTCGCCTTCCTGTTCCTGAACCTGCCATATTCTTAGGTGACCCTTTGAAATTTGTGGACTTTAAGATATCATTTACAACTTTAATTGATTCAAAATCCATCTCTGTTGGGGAAAAAATGTTGTATTTGAAAGGTTATCTCTCTGGAGAAGCCCGAAAGGCTGTGGAAGGTTTCTTTTACAGAAGCTCTGAGGATGCATATGAGGGTGCTTGGTCAGTTGTACAGGACAGATATGGAAACCCATTTAGGGATAAACTTATGTCATGGCCAAAGATTGCACCAAATGATCCATTATCTCTCAGAGATTTTGCTGACTTTTTGAAAAGTTGTGAAGAGGCTATGCCTCAAGTAAAAGGACTGTCCATCTTAAATGATTGTGAAGAAAATCATAAGATGTTGAAGAAATGACCAGACTGGGTTGTACGTAAATGGAGTAGAGTTGTTGTTGAAGTGCTTGAAGCGTGTGGAGAATATCCATCTTTTGAATGTTTTTCTAGATTTATACAAAAGGAAGCACGTATAGCATGTAATCCTATTGCTTCTCCATTTTTGTTAAAGTCTAAAACTTCTTCAAATGATCTTTCCAGGAAAGCTAAGACTTTTAATACCAGTACGGAGTTCAAGAAACAAGAAACTGGTCATGTTCTGAAATCTAAACTGCCTTGCTTGGTTTGTACAGACATATCACACAGTGTTGCTAAATGTCCCAAATTTGCAGTTAAATCAATGGAAGACAAAAGATCATTTATATATCAGAACCATCTTTGTTTTGGATGTTTAAGGAAAGGCCATTTATTGAAAGACTGTAAAACGCGGCATGTTTGTGGAGAGTGTAGACGACATCATCCTACTTGTTTACACAAGGACAGAGTGAGATGTCAGGATGTTGGTCAGCAGTTTTCAATCTCTCCAGAAGAAACAGCTCAGGTTTCTCACAGTGTTTTATCTCATGCACTCACCCGAAACATTTCTGCCACATCAAGTATTATTCCAGTTTTTCTGTCCTCTGTGAAGGATCCTGGGAAAGAAATACTTACTTATGCACTCCTTGATACTCAGAGTGACTCCTCCTTTGTTTTAGAAGATCCGTTGCATTTTGTTTGGCCAATCACGATTTTTAACGTCTATAGACACAATTTAGAAAATGGGCAATTTTTGCAGTATTTCTGAAATATAATTAGATTTCAAAGACCAACATCACTGATAGGTTTATTTTGTCACAACCTGCAAAGAACCAGCCAGAGACAGAGATTAGGTTTCTTTTGATTTCTTTTCTGCAGAATAGGAGAATTGAGAACAGACGCGACGAATCGCTGTCAAACACTGTCCGGACTCAATTCTGCCAGTTCTTTCTTTGCATTTCTCTTTATTGTATAGAAAAAGGAGGTTGGGCTTCTCTTCACACAGTCACACAGAGAATTGACCAACCGTCTTTACATTCTGGAACCTCTCATGGACATGCCCTTATAAGGGCATGTGGCTGACCACAACTAATCAGTTACATATGGAACTAATAACACATGAATGTTTAACGTTTTTAGCTTCTAAGCAAACATCCTAAACAAAGTTAATAACATACTACAAAAGAAAGAGAAGTTAAGTAAATATAAAAAGAAGAATAATATGAGAGTAATAATATAAAAGAATAATATGAAAAGAATAATATGAAAACATAACTTGTAAAATAAACTCATGAGTAAATGAACAGGAGGATAACTTTCCTAACATTTCCCACCTGTTTTTCATATTAAGCATGAAAAGTCTAACACAGACATCAGGAATACATCACTTGCTGGCACATTTTCAATGCATCCATCATAACGTTAGACATCAGGGTGCCCCTCAGTGATAGAGGCAACAAGTTGATATTGATATAGAACATGTCCAACAGTTTTGGCTATCAGAGATTTTAGACATGGGATTATGCAGGCAGTAAAAATACAAAACAAGAAAAGAATAATAAGAAGAGGCATCATTAATTTCAACAGCAGGTGCCACCATGGTCCAGATATGAACCAAGAAAGGAAATCTCCTTGTGAGGGAACAGCATCCTGTAACATGGCTTGTTGCAGATTCTTTAAGGCAGACATGGCTTCAGCAATATGAGTTTCATTAGCATCAGAAATATAAGTACAACAAGATGTTCCTATCATTACACACACACCACCCTGACTAGCTGTAAGTATGTCTAACACCATCCTGTTTGGAGAACCATCAGTCGCATTTCACTAAGTTGTTGATTCTGTCCTCTCTCAATGTCCATGGTAATATTTACCAGGGTCTTCATTCTGTAATCCAAAGTTTCAATCATCAGCATAGATTTTGCTACTCCAACCCATGGAAAAATTGACAGTCCCCATTTCCCAGCAGTACTCCAATGTTTGTGTTCTTTGGGAACATTTGAACCCCAGATAGGATCATGTGGCTGGAAAACAATTTCTGAATTTCTCCGCCGTCGCAGGTGATGAGAGTGTACTGCTGCAGTAGATACAATGATGGTATGATCAGAGACAAACACAGGAGCACAAGTACCTGACCAGTTCATGGGTAGCGATGCATAGATATTACTTCCTCCACACAGAAACCAACCACCCTCAGTGGGATAATTTCCTCGAGGTGTCCACATGGGACATGGAATAAGAGTCCCATCAGCACTTGGACAAACGGAGCTAGGAAATAAATCAGTGATATGTTGCTGGCATCCAGGTACATGGCCTACCCGAACAGTCCAGTTTCCTGGTGGAGAATGGATACAGACCGGATGTTTTGTCCCTGACATCGTGACAGCTTTCATCCGTGATGGGTATCCAGTAACATTACTGTAGGTGAAGATGGGCGTCACGCCAGTGCACACTCTTTTCATCAGGATGTCACCATCTGAAGTGTTGACTGGAGTCGCTGGCATGAAACGTAAAGCACAAGAGGCAAAACAGACAGCTTGGGACCTGTTCATGGGACTGACATACAGAGTAGGTTTTCTGGTAGACTTTGGCATCACCGAGCAGACGTAGCAGTTGGTCATATTCCGTTCTTTGGCCAACATCTCCACATAAGTCTGCCATATGTTGTCATGGTGATGGTCTGGAAGGTGTCCTAGCCAGATCTTCATAGCAGTGGTATGGACAAATCTTCTCCCCAGATGGATTAGTGAGGTTGGACTGAAAAAACAGGACACGCACACAGCAGCCACAGCACAAAAGAGGCCCCATCTCCATGAGGACCCCATCTTTGCTCAGTTACAGAGATGTTAGAGTTTACCTAGGACTCTATGGAACAGGGATGTGATGAGTTCTTCTGCTGACGTTGAGATGTGTGACCCTATATAGCCACACCCCTTTGTAGTCAGATCTTCCCCACTGCCCCCACCTAGGTCTCCAACACTCTCTGCAACTTACAGTGGCTGAGGTGAATCCAGGATGGTCTCTCAGCGATCTTTACTGCAGTGGGAGTGGTCAAAAGCACTTGAAACGGTCCCTCCCACCGTGGGCAGGCCCAGTTCTGTCTCTTAATGGCCTTGATGAAAACCCAATCGCCTGGTTTCACCACCTGGAGGTCCTGTGAAGACAAAGGTTCTTCTGGCAGTGAATTTGCATTTGACACTTCTTTAGACTGTAACATTTCTTTCATGTAATCAGCTAAAGTTTTTTCACTGTCATCTGGTGGTGGTGTGGTGTCTTTAAATAAAGGAAGCTTAAAAGCTCTGCCGTGTACTATTTCAAAAGGAGTTAAACCATTCCCAGTGGGCACAATTCTCATGTACATTTTCACTAAATCCAGACACTCTGGCCATGGCCTTTTGGTTTCTTCCATACATTTTTTAAGTCTGGATTTAACAGTAGAAATTTGCTCTTTCAATTAACCCAGCGCTTTGGGGATGGTATGAACAGTGATTTTTTAATGTTATCTGCAATCTGTCTGCCATTAACCGAATGACTTGATTCACAAAATGTGGACCATTGTCACTGTAGATTTTCTGTGGGATGCCATGAGTTGGAATGATAGTTCTGCATATTGCTTTAGCTACAGTTAGTGCATCCGCATGTTTTGATGGGACAATTTCAACCCATTTAGAAAAAGCATCAATCATCACTAAGCAATATTTATAGGGACCACTTTGAGAAAGTTCAATGAAATCCATATGCATAGTCTCAAATGGGTATTGTGGCTTAGGAAATTGACCCCTCTTTGGTCGAACATTTCCTTGTGGATTATGTCTTACACAGATTGTACATGCTCTACAGAAAGTTTTAGCATATACATTAAACCCAAACGCTGAAAAATGCTGCTGAATTATGTGAACCATCCCACCTGTGGACACATGGCAACAACTATGAGTCAGAATTGCTGCAGCATTAAAAAGACTTTTAGGAAGAATAGGTTTATTGTTAAGCATATAAAGGCCTGTTGTGTTCTTAACAGCACCCTTACTGAACCATGAGCGTTGTTCAGCACGGTGAGCAGCTTGTTTGGTGTGACAGGAGAATTTCTAGATCAATAAGAAGTTCCTGTGATGTCGCATGATATATCTCTGACACACCAAAAGCGCCTGTAGCAGCTAGCTTAGCCGTGTTATCTGCATAACGATTACCAGTAGACACAAAATCAGTCCCTTTAGTGTGAGCAACACATTTGAGAAGGGCCAACTTAGATGGTAAAAGTATGGCCTGAAGCAGCGATAACAGAAGCTTAGCATGTGTAACAGATTTGCCAGTACTAGTAGTCATACCCCTGCGTTCCCATTGTTTAGCAAAAAAGAAAACTGTAGAAAATGCATATTGACTATCAGTATAAATAGTGACATCTTGACCTTTAGCCAACTCACAAGCCCTGGTCAAAGCAATTAGTTCAGCAGCCTGGGCTGAATGATGAGCTTTGATCTGTTTGGCTTCAACTACTTCACCAGCAGAGGTCACCACTGCGTAACCTGTTTGAGTCTCCCCTTTGTAATTTTTGGAACAAGATCCATCCACAAACCATACATTGCCAGTTTTTAATGGCACATCAGACAAATCTGGACGAGGTAATTGTAATTTTTCAGTTTCAAACACACAGTCATGTGGAACACCATCTGTAGCAGTTGGAACAAGAGTAGCAGGATTAAGAACAGTACATCTCTGAATTGTTAAATGAGGCTGAGAAAGCAAAAGTGCTGTGTAGGAGAGCTGTCGAGCAGGTGACAGAAAAGACATTTTTGCCTGCAACAACAGCACATCTACAGCATGAGGAACTAATAAATTTAGTGGGTGATATAAGACCACTTCTGCTGAACTTTCTACCGCTAGAGCAGCTGAGCATACAGCTTGTAGACATAAAGGAAGTGCAGATGCGACTGAGTCTAGCCGTTTGGAATAATATGCGATAGGTTTTAATTTTCCTCCATGAGACTGTAACAGGACTGAACACATAAACCCATTTTTACAATCAACAGTTTGAACGAATGGCTTCCTGTAATCAGGTAGCGCAAGAACTGTGGATGAGATAAGCTCTGTTTTCAAATCTGTGAACTGTTTTTCAGCTTCAGGTGTCCATGTTATCACCTCAGACATGGCCATAGGAGTCTCATAAATGAGATTAAGTAGCAGTTGTGTTTTTTCTGCAAACTGTGGGATCCAGGCTCTGCAATAATTACAGAGGCCTAGAAAAGCCATCATCTGTTTTTTTGTTACAGGTTTTGGAGCATTCGCTATTGCAGATTTACGCTCATCATGTATTTCCTTCCCATTTTCAGAAATCTGATGTCCCAAATAGCGAACTTGTTGTTGAACCCACTGTAATTTTGATTTGCTAACTTTATTTCCAGTAGATGCAAGGTGATGTAAAAGTTGCAGAGAATCTGCTTTACATGCTGCTTTACTTTTAGATGCTATGAGAAGATCATCTACATATACCAGGATTTGACTACCATTTTGCGGAGTAAAACTTTCCAGACAAGTCATAACTGCTTGTGTGAAAATAGTTGGACTATCAGCAAAACCCTGTGGCAAACGCGTATAAGTATACTTTTTTCCTTCAAAAGTGAAAGCAAACCAGTATTGTGAGTCAGGATGTACTGGTATTGAGAAAAAAGCATTACTTAAATCGATCACGGTGAAAAATTTGCTTTCTGGGTCTAGGGAATTAAGCAACGTGTGTGGATCTGGAACGTTTGGGGCTCGAGTTTGGACTGCTGCATTTACAGCTCGGAGATCTTGGATCATCCGCCAATTTTTTCCATCAGCCTTTTGTACTGGAAAAATTGGAGTGTTACATGGTGAATCAAAACATGGTCTAATTATTCCAGCATCCAAAAGGTCCTGTACAACAGGTTTTATTCCTTCCTGTGCATCCGGTTTTAACGGGTATTGTTTTATTCTGGGCCTACACTGTGATTTTGGAGTAATAGTGACTGGTTCCACTATAGTAATTAATCCTACATCTGTTGGACCTGTGGACCATAATGAAGCAGGCAAAGTCTGTAGGTCATCCTCATCAGACTGCGATAGTAGGACTGTAGAATCTAGATTAAGTCAAGGAGAATCTGTAACTTTTGGTTCTGTATCGAAGAGAACTCTGTACGACATTCTCCAAAGCTGTGTACTCGGACTGTACATCCAGCCTAATTTTTGAGAACAAGGCAGAAAATCAGATGCCATTTCTGCTGCTTTTAAACGGGGACCTGTGTCTCTGCTTTGTGTGTCATCAGCTTTAAACAAAGACAGATGTGGGACCCCTGGTAGGCAATAAAGAGATAGCTGTTGTGTGGGCAGAAGCACAGAAGCTGCTGCAAATGAGTTTCCGTCAGTATATAAATACTGAGTAGTCACCAACATTGGTTCCTGCTTTAAGAATTTTTTGCATATCTGTCATCTGTTGTTAAACACACATTCATGATAACTTCTAGTTCTGCTAACGGTGTTTCATCAACAGGGACAGACAGAGACTCTTTTGCTTTGATTAAGAGTTCACTTTTTTCACTTATCTGTTTAAGAAATGGCAGCTGCAGAGCAAAATACATTGGTTTTTCAGTTACTGTGGCCATAACGTTTTCAACTCTTACAGCTTTCATTCCTCCCTTTGTAGGGAAAATTGCAATGCCTAATTTTCCCATCAAATCGCGCCCTAAGAGATTAATTGGGCAGCTAGGTGAAATTACAACAGGGGCGTGCAGCCTTTTTCCTGTCTGAGGATCACAGATGTCAATACAGCGTGACATCCACTCCTGTGAAGTTTGACCATTTGCTGATTTTACAATATAGGAGTATTGGAGGATTTGAGTCCTACACTGTCTTTAACGCAAGTTTTACAAGCTCCAGAGTCACATAAGAAAGTCACAGGCTGACCATGGACAGTCAGAACAATATACGGCTTTTCTTTTAATGCATTAATAGTTCCATTGTCCCATACACATTAACAACGTGAGTCTGAACTTCGTTTTTAACAGTTGATTCATCTAGTCACGCCTGATAAGGTCGTGAATTGCCCCTGCGACCTCTCCTCCTCCCCCTTTGGTGTGGCGCCTGTCTCTGATTAGGACATTCTTTTGACCAGTGATCTAGTGACCCACAAATCCAACACCCCTCCTCTGTTTGTGGTATTCTATTTCTTAACTGAGACAACCCCCTAGACCGAGGGCCACCTCTATTTCCTTGAGGGGGTCGGGTGCTTTGAAATGAAAACACTTCCTCTGGGTCAGAGGTGGAATCTGCCCAGAAGATTTGTGCATCTCCCTTTGTTTTTGCATGTTTCTCTGCATGCCGTGCATACTCCATTAACTCATGAACGGTGGAGGTGTTAAATGCTACCAGATGTTTTCTAATCCATAAGAATTATAAATCCCTTCCATATCCATGATCCATTTATCAAGATCTTCTTTTGGAGAAGTTACACCTTCTACAGCTTTTCTGGCTTCTTCAAGAGACCACGGACGGAAAACTAGTATTGTAGGTTGTTTATTTTCCTCTCCCGGATTAGGATTTGCAACCTGAACCATCGGATATAACTCTTCTGATGGCTCAGACAGTGAAGGGTACAACTTTTGATATGAGCTAGAAGAACCCGGAGTTTTAGAAGAATTATATGGAGGAGGATTTTCCATTTGTACATGGATTTAGCAGTTATTGGGGTTGTTTTACTACGAGTAGATTGAGAGGGACCCAAAGTTTCCTCTTTTTTTCCTAGTTTTTCAGGCTGGCCTGTTGAAACCCCCCTTAATGCCTCTGGAGCGTCCTCCTTTGGTCAAAGGCTGGGGGTGGGGTTTTTTGTGCACATACTTGAGCTCGAGGTTGAGTTTCATTATCTTCTGGTCTAACAAACAAAGCTTCGGTTTTTCGGCCTAATTTATTTTTAGCACGCGCATTATGTCTATTTGTGCCTGGGTTAACCACTTACGTGCAACTACAAGTTCCTTTAATTTTTTCTGTTGTCTGGTACCAGTTTTTTGAACTAACACTTGTTTCTAATTTACACACCACGTCCCTTCCATTGTTCCACTTTCAATACACCATTTACTCCGTACTTTTTTTTCCATTAGCGAGGTATTTTAAGTTACCTGGCTCCATCTCACACATAAACTTTTCATCCCCTTTAAGACTTTTCACCTTCCCATGTGAAGAACCCATTTTTACAGTGTTTTCGTCCCGTTCTTTATGACACCTAGGGTGGACGCTACAGAACGGGGGTTGGAAGTGGGGTGGTGGTTAAATTCTTGTCGTGGTAATCCTCGCTTCGACTCAACTCAATAAATGATTTGAGTGGAGGATCTTGCTACACATCCCAACAAGGCCCACCACTTGCTTTCCCACTGTGTTTTTAAAGGTTTCACAGGTTTCTTTCCCTTCGTGTGTGTTTAATACTTTCCCTTATTTATTTTACATCAAACGGGGGACTGAAAACCACCCGGATACCACATTATTTACTTACTTGGCTGATTCCTGCTCTGTCTCGGTCCTGAGTCCCGTCAATCCGCCGTTGGCCGAAAAGAGGTTGACCTAAGACACTGGCCCAGCGGGGAATTTACCCCCCGGGACTTTCAGGTTAAAGAACCTGACTGCCGGCAGTTTTCAGCGCGTCTGTCCTCCGTCTGTCAGCGGCGGGTATGTTGGGAATCCCGGACGAGCCCCCAAAAATGATAGGTTTATTTTGTCACAACCTGCAAAGAACCAGCCAG
The DNA here is from genome assembly GCF_003331165.1 of Xiphophorus hellerii. Lineage (NCBI taxonomy): Eukaryota > Metazoa > Chordata > Actinopteri > Cyprinodontiformes > Poeciliidae > Xiphophorus > Xiphophorus hellerii. The sequence goes on along the minus strand of NC_045695.1, from coordinate 11,771,136 downwards.
AGACAGAGATTAGGTTTCTTTTGATTTCTTTTTCTGCAGAATAGGAGAATTGAGAACAGACGCGACGAATCGCTGTCAAACACTGTCCGGACTCAATTCTGCCAGTTCTTTCTTTGCATTTCTCTTATTGTATAGAAAAAGGAGGTTGGGCTTCTCTTCACACAGTCACACAGAGAATTGACCAACCGTCTTACATTCTGGAACCTCTCATGGACATGCCCTTATAAGGGCATGTGGCTGACCACAACTAATCAGTTACATATGGAACTAATAACACATGAATGTTTAAAACGTTTTAGCTTCTAAGCAAACATCCTAAACAAAGTTAATAACATACTACAAAAGAAAGAGAAGTTAAGTAAATATAAAAAGAAGAATAATATGAGAGTAATAATATAAAAGAATAATATGAAAAGAATAATATGAAAACATAACTTGTAAAATAAACTCATGAGTAAATGAACAGGAGGATAACTTTCCTAACAATCACATTACTGTTATGCAAAATACCTTACAACTGCATCTACTATTTATTTATTTATTTTACCTCTGTGCTTTTACTCTAAAGTGAAAGAAAATTTGTTCTTAAGTGAACAATTGTTCACTTAATTTATTACTACAGGTACTTCAACTGCAAAGGCCAGATCTGTTATCTATTTTGGGTATACCAGAGAAGATACCAGAAAATAATTCACAAAGTAAAATGGCAAAATAATAAATACAAGGACTTTTTTATGATATTGAATTTTATTCTTTTAAAGAGCTTCATTTTCCTTTTTGTAGTTTTTTTTAATGTAATGCCACTCTTCGGTGAAGGCATTATGTCCTTTTTGTAGCCAACAACTTTTATTACTCTAACTTGATACAAAATACAGTTCAGAATTATTTTTAAATCAGTTGTGGTTTATCATGTTGTGGCTGAAATGAATTTTCAAACATGTTGCGTTTTGGAACAAATAAGTGTGGTATCAACTTCCAGCCTTTCAAAACCAAAAAACAAAGCACTTTATAGCTTATTAAAAAATGATGGCATTCATGATTTGACTGGGTCTAAATAAGATGTTTTGTGCAAACCAGAACATTCTAATTAAACCTCAGCTATCGAAGTATGCTGATTCTTTGATACAAATTCACATTTTGAGGGCAGGTGCAATATTAAGGGATTCAAAGGTTTTCAAGACCTGCTTAAGGATTGTTTTAAAAGATCACGTTCCTGGGTCCAAACTTGTGGTATTTGTAGAGGTTCTAGTGCCAAGGGTTGCCAGGTGCTTGGATGGCACACTGGATAAAGACTGTGCTTTGGTCCCGATGGTTCTTAGTTTCAAGACCAGCATGGTTTTAAAATTTCACAAGAAAAACTGACTATGCGGTATTTGTAGAAGTTCGAGCGTCACGGTTGCCAGTTGCTTGGATGGCACACTGCATAAAGACTGTGCTTTGGTCCCGATGGTTCTTAGTTCAAGACCAGCATGTTTTTAAAATTTCAGAAGGAAAACTGACTATGCGGTATTTGTATAAGGTTCGATCGTCAAGGTTGCCAGTTGCTTGAATGGCACACTGCATAAAGGACTGAGCTTTGGTCCCGATGGTTCTTAGTTCAAGACCAGCATGGTTTTAAAATTTCAGAAGGAAAACTGACTATGCGGTATTTGTATAAGTTCGATCGTCAAGGTTGCCAGTTGCTTGAATGGCACACTGCATAAAGACTGAGCTTTGGTCCCGATGGTTCTAGTTCAAGACCAGCATGGTTTTAAAATTTCACAAGAAAAACTGACTATGGGGGGGGCGGACACTCTTCTTGTCCCCCCCTTGACAATACTAGAAGAGTGTCCCCTCCCCCCCTGCGGGGGGGGGGGAGGGGGAGGAGGAGGAGCGGAGGGAGGGCAAGAAGAGTGTCCCCCTCCCCCCCCCCCCTGCGGGGGGGAGGGGGACACTCTTCTTGCCCTCCCTCCGCTCCTCCTCCTCCCCCTACTCTTCTTGTCCCCCCTACTCTTCTAGTAGTGTTTCCCCTCCCCCCCTCCGGGGGGGGAGGGGGAACACTACTAGAAGAGTGTCCCCCTCCCCCCCTACGGGGGGGAGGGGGACAATCTTCTTGTGCCCCCCCTTCTCCTAACCCCCCACTTCCTCTGCTTGTCCCCCCCTTCTCCTCTCCCCCTCCCCCTAGCCCCCCCCACTTCCTCTTCTTGTGTCCCCCCCCCTCTTCTACCCCCCCCCTGACCCCCCCACTTCCTCTGCTTGTCCCCCCCTTCTCCTCTCCCCCCCCCCCCTAGCCCCCCCCTTCTCTTCTTGTGCCCCCCTTCTCCTCTCCCCCCCCCTAGCCCCCCCACTTCTTCTGCTTTTCCCCCCCCCTCTTCTCCTCTCCCCCCCCCCTAACCCCCCCCAACTTCCTCTTCTTGTGCCCCCCCTCTTCTCCCCCCCCCCCCCCCCCCCCCCCCCCCCCCCTCACCCCCCCACTTCTTCTCTGCTTTCCCCCCCCCCTCTTCTCCTCTCCCCCCCCCCTAACCCCCCCCCCACTTCTTCTGCTTGGGGAATTACCTGTTCATCCTAACAATATTTTACAGCAAAACCATGCCTTAAGCAGGTCTTGAACTAAGAATCATCGGGACCAAAGGTCAGTCCTTTATCCACTGTGCCATCCAAGCAACTGGCAACCGTGACGCTCGAACTTCTACAAATACCACATAGTCAGTTTTCCTCTTGAAAATTTAAAACCATGCAGGTCTTGAACTAAGAATCATCGGGACCAAGCTCAGTCTTTATCCACTGTGCCATCCAAGCAACTGGCAACTGTGACGCTCGAACTTCTACAAATACCACATAGTCAGTTTTCCTCTTGAAAATTTAAAACCATGCAGGTCTTGAACTAAGAATCATCGGGACCAAAGCACAGGCTTTATCCAGTGTGCCATTCAAGCAACTGGCAACCGTGACTCTTGAACTTCTACAAATACCACATAGTCAGTTTTCCTTGTAAAATTTTAAAACTATGCCTTAAGCAGGTCTTGAACTAAGAACCATCGGAACCAAAGCACAGTCTTTATCCAGTGTGCCATCCAAGCACCTGGCAAACTAGACGCTCAAACTTCTACAAATACCACAAATGTGATTCACTGTCATCCTTTGATTTTATTTCTCGCTGAAACGCTTTTATGGAGATTAACAGCAAGTAAAAAGGTTTTGTATTTTTTCTTAAAGTTTCACTACACATTGACTTTTTTTCATCCTGGGTTGTAGAAAAAGATATTAGACTCTTTATGAGGACATTAGTTACAATGCAAATAACACCCAATTTTTACAACAAATGCTTAATGTCACTGACCCACCCGTTACATCTTCATCTCTCCTGAAAATATTTTCCACAATGTTGGGAGTGCAAATTTGAGCATTTCTAATGAAAACATGACTTTTTGTTTGTCCTGTTACAAAAAAGTTGGGAGAACTCCAACTTTTAAAGGTCGGTGTCTGTCGGAAACAGGACTTGAACCTAGTATTTTTAGGGTACTAAGCACATATGTAATCCACTGCGCTATCCAAGTTAGGATAGTTTTGTTCATTAAGTTGCTTTCCACTGGAAAAATTTAAAGTTCTATCCCTGGCTGAAGTATGCTCATACTGCACCATTCCTAAACAACAAATTACCTTTTGTTTTCCCACTTACGTTCACAAAAAGTGGGGAGCATTTGTATGTACATGTGCTTAAACATTTAAGTTGTAACTATGGTTGAGCACTTATCTTGGAGAAAAGAGTCACTGCTCATTAATACCTTAAGTAGCAAATTTGACAACCACTGCTATTCTGGTACTTACCACACTCAAAGCAGTCAATGTAATTGCTAAAAAAGTCTTGATATTATCACAGCAAAGTTGAGAGGCACCATGCTATTCTGCAGTTCATTTTGACATGTATGGTCTGGTTTCTTGGTGACTTAACTTAGATATTAACACATACGCATGCTCAGAGTTAGAACAAAACATGCACAGGGTTGTGGGTTGTGTACATATTATGGTTAGCACAAACCTTAGGTTTTTCAACATGAGAAAACATTAAAAAAATATTCTATATGGCAAACGTCTGTGACATTGATTTGTAGATAGATTATTGATGTTGGTAGCGGATCCATCAGCAACATGATGAAGGGCTCCAGCATTGGGTAAGTCGATGGATGGATGCAGCATCTTCAATTCTATGAAATGTCATCGTAAAAAGAAGGTTGGTAAAGCTATATTTGGGTATGATCCCCTGCACCAAGAAAAAAAAAACAAGCATTGATTACATACATACATACATAGAATCAAACTTAACTGAAGAGCGCAGCAGTTTTTTCTTTGGTGTGAAACAATTAGAAATATTCTCAAACAGCTTTAGTTTTTGTCTTTGGAGAGACAAAACCAGCCAGGCACAGGCATCACCTTATTCTCTCAAGCTGCAGCGTTGGCACCCGAGTTTCCCATCCCACCTGCAGCCATGTGACATAAAATATGCTACAGACTCCGATTTTAGCAGTATATTGCTAGTTGCCTGTTTTACATTGCTCGTTCTGCTTACAAAAAGAAGAAATTTATGTTTTTATTTGATCAGAAAGGACCAACTCATTTCGTTATTTCCATCTGATCAGTGCAATGTTCAGATAGCTCCAATTGCACTGTGATATGGCAGCATCTGCAACACAAAAAGCACATCAATCATTTCAATTCTATCACAGATACATTTCAATTGATTCTAGTTAAACAATACAGCAAGGTTAATTTGGCAGATGGTATCGAGTTATTGATTTTCATCATTCACTCCTCCTGGATGAGCACGTAGCAACAGCAGGAAACCGCTTGCATTGAGTTGTTGACTTTAAAGTGGTCCGTCATGCAAGTGGTGACAGTGGAATGGAAAAACTCTCCTTAAACTGGAAGACACCTCCAGCAGAACCCGGCTCAATACTGCGCAGAGTGTAGAAATTGATTTTGGTGGGGGAGGCGCGGTAAATTCTGTTATCGACAGTAGGAGGGCCTGGATGGGAGGCAAATGTGGACGCTTACATTTTATAGAAGCATGCAGCTCACTGCTACGTTGTAAACGGAGAAAGAAACAACATTTGACAACAAGTCCTAACTAAAACAAAAAAAATTCATCCTGAGTATTTGTTCTTTAACAGATGAAACATGTACTTTAAAAAAAATTACACACCGGAGTATCTCAAATAGAATTGTTGGTAATTTATTCCAGAAAAAAAGTGGTTTAAGTAGCAAAACAATTTATAAAAAACTAAGTTTTTTATTTTAATAAAAATAAATCAATATATAACTTTTTCCTTTCTGTCCTTTTTTATTTATACTAAGGCAGAGCAGGGACATAGCATGTTGCTTTGTAAAAGCATCTCTAAATCATTAAAGATTTTCTCTTCTTTTTAATACTTCAATATTTCATATCTAACAGATTTTATTTGACAAATACAACCTGAGTAACACAGACAGCAATTTTCAAACTGTTTCACTTTTTGTTGCAGAAAAAGTGAAATTTCTTCTTTTGTTAAATCATAATTAGCCACAATTTTTGAAAAGCTGAGTTTATCAACAAATTCTTCTACAACTATTCTTACTGTGCGTCTTGCCTGTCAAATGTAAAGCAGCACACTGTAGATTGAAGCGGATCTCCAGCATTAGAGGAAAACCGCCATCTGATCCGGTTTGTTGCGGTGGGAGCAGCCGCAGCGTCGGTGGCGCTCTGCGTGAGTCAGCCGGACACACACAGAAAACGACAGCCGACCATATGGACCACCGGCGGCGTCCTCGCACAGGTCCAGTTCATCTCCTGCTGATGCTTCCAGTTCTTCTGGGTTTCTGCTGCTCAGCTTCTGATCTGCTTCACTGACAGCTTCAGCTTTTCTGTCTGGACCAACAGATGATTGGTTTGCTGCTGGAAACGGAGATGGTGCAGCAGATCCTGCAGGGGGCGCTCTGGGGCCTCAGTGTTCAGGTCGGTTACAGTCTCATCTCCCAGACTCCTGAATCTTCTGGTTCCTTCCTGAAATGATTTCCTGCAATAAAATGTTGGCTGGAAATGAGCAGAAAACTGAGAAAAACCTGAAAAGTTCAAATCTGACCTAAAGTTTTACAGCTCAACTCATACAAAGGAAAACATGAAAATAAAGGTGTTTGTTGTCACCTGAAAGGGGGAGGAGCCTAAGGTGCTTCCAGATGCTTAAAACACTAGAAATGCTGGAGTTAGTCCATTTTGACATAGGCTGGAGATAGTCCAAATGGCCTGAAGGATTGCTTTTGTTCTGTAAATAAATAAGGCCATTACCTTATAAGTACCCTGGTAATGGCCTCAACGCATCTCACAGTTGCACAATTGTTCCTTAGACTTAGACTGGATAATGCAGCACAACATCATGGATCAGCTGCAAAAGGTCACATCTCTCCAAAAACACTTCATGTATGCTTCAAAACTAGACTGAAGAGCAATTACCTACAGGAGATCTGATCTCCTGTTGGTATCATAGATACCCACCCCCAACATGGACTATTCACACTGGCCTGACGGTCAACGACCACATTTACAATTGAAGAATGGATGCTAATTTGAGCCATCAGTCGTTGGTTCTTTTGGCACTGTTTCAGTAAGTCTGGGGAGAAATCGAAAACCTAGTACTCCTAGTAAAGTGTTTGAACCAGCACAGCTGCTCAGTGGCGAATCCATCGACCAGAAGGTTTTCTGCACTTTCATCCCACGGGTGGTTTTCATCAGAGCAACATCTGAGTGGTCTCCTAAGAAACTTCAGGAAGTAATGTTGTTAGTAGTAACTCTTAAATCTGATAACAAACTTCTTCCCTTTGCTGTTTGCTGGCCATAGATTTTAACTACATCTATGGTAGTGAAATAGTTAAAATCCTAATTTAGCTCTAACGATGATTGAAGCTTCATTATTGCTTTAGAAAGTGTATTAAAGGTAAATGTTAACTATTTATTTTACAGTTTAGCTCAGCGGTAAACGAACTACGTCTCCCGTGATGCTTTGCGCTTTCTCTCCCATAGGAAGTAGTGGAATCCAAAAAGTGTTCCTCCCATCATTTGGTGAAGGTAAGACTCCACACGTGTCGACGGTTTTAGCTTCTCTGTTCTCTCTCTTTTTTCGTTAGTAATTTAGTTTTTGTGCAAACTTTGCATGTTTTTCTCACTGTGACTCCACGCAGTGTGTGTGTGTGTGTGTGTTAATGTTTAGTTGCGTCACGTGTGTCCCCGCAGCTTCCACGGAGGGTCAGTCCACCCACGGAGAGCGGGGAAAGCACAGCAGGCGAAACGGGCTGCGAGTAATTCTTGGTTCATAACAACAGAGGTTGGTAAATGTTGTGCATGTCGACGTCTTTTTGCTGCTAGATTCACTTTAAAGTCAACAATATTTAGAAAAGAAACGCTTTAAAAGTGATGGATGCAAATAAAACCTTCATTATTTTCTAGCGGCATTTTAAATCTGCTCCCAGCTTATTAGATGGACTTTTCTATCAGTTGGTTTCAGGAGGTCACATGAGCCCAGTGACTCCAATCAGAGTTGAACATGTTCAGCCAGGGTCCAACACTGGACTCTCTGTTATCCCAGAGATTGGCCCGTTTATCTTTACTCTGTTTCTGCAGTAATCTGGGGCTCCACATCAATGCCAATTGTGTTAAAAGTCCAGTTTCGTTTTTTCTTCCAGCTCCTTGGTTTGATCTCTACGATTTCATCGGACCTCCATCCCCTGGAAAAGGTCACGGCTCTTCCTGCTAAAGGTCAGCGCTTGCATAATTACACGGTGGCTTCACACGGTGAGAGGAAATCCTCCTTCAAGTCGAATCTCTTGTGGTTCCAGTTGCGATGGCGGAGCGGGTTCTGGTGGTAGGAGGCGGGGGACGGGAACACGCGCTGGCCTGGAAGCTGGCCCAGTCGCCCCGGGTCCAGCAGGTTCTGGTGGCTCCCGGAAACGCAGGAACCGCCAGCTGTGGCAAGATCAGCAACTCTGGTACCTGAGGGGCTGTTGGACCTGCTAACTGCTCAACATAGGATGTATTTTAGCTGAAGTCACTTGACAGAATTGAAAAACAGAGGTGAGCATCTGTAGCTTTCTGTTGCGTTTCTGCAGAGGTGTCGGTGAGCAACCACAGCATCCTGGCTCAGTTCTGTAAGGACCACCACATCGGTTTGTCGTAGTCGGACCCGAGGCGCCGCTGGCAGCAGGTGGAGTTGATTCCAGTTTCTTATTTTGGGATCAAACCTCAGGCGGTTCTGACCCGTATCGTCTCTGCAGGTATGGTGGACGATCTGACGGCGGATCTTTTCTTATTTCTGTAGACAGTCTTTAAAAACAGATAAAAGTATTTAAATGACATTAACAGCAGCAGCATAATATTGTATGTGTAATACATTTATTTACAGATTAATTCAGTTCTACAAAAGACTGCAATTAAGTAAGTAATATTAAGTACTAATAATTTAAACTTTATTAACTTTTTATATTTAATTTTTCTCTATTAGCCCCTTTAATCCTGCTTGATGCTCCTATCGCAGGTGATTGAATTTTATTTCAAACACATTTTTATTATTTTTATTTTTTTCAGGCCTTGAGTCTCAAAATTTCCCACAGTGAATCGTTTTTTGGAGGATTTTTATAGAATAAGTTTTATTTTCCATGTACTAACCCTGCAGTGACTCTTATTTAACATTAATGTAAGCTGATTTGATTTGGCCTGATAAAAGTGAAAATGAGATCAAATAAACTGTAATTAATATGAAGAGGAATATCTGTAGTTGCGATAGTTCACCACCAGAGGGCAGTGAGCGCTCATAATCCTCCATCAAACGCCTGTTAAACTGCAGTTTGTTCTGCTGGTTTTCTGCTGAATCCATGAAAAAAGCTGCTCAGGTTCAGATCTGCTTCACTAACAGCAAAACAGAAATACTGAAGCTTTTCCATCTTCACTCTAGTTTTTTCACTCTGTTAAATCTAACCGAACTATTAATATTTATTCAGATGAATCAAACTTTGGCTCTAGAGGAAAACACAAGTTACGTGACTTCCTGTGAAAATAGAAACTGAAACCAACTTTGGTCTCCTTCAGATCAGCCTCCATTTTGAGCTGCAGGATGGAAATAACTTGCTGACTTGTTACTAGAGGTAAGTGTTGCCGCTCCGGGTCGTTGGCCCCCCCCACCTTCTTCAAATCAGACAAAATTGGTGTCAAACGTTTGTGCTACGTTTGTGCTGGTTTGTGCAGCAAAAATTTTCGTTTGTGCCGTTATCATTTTAAAGATATAAAGAAATGTTTTTAGAGGTCATCAAAGGTCAACCAGCCCCCCCACCTTCTTCAAATCAGACGAAATTGGTGTCAATCAACTCGGCTACGTTTGTGCTGGTTTGTGCAGGAAAAATTTTCATTTGTGCTGCTATCATTTTAAAGATATAAAGAAAAAAGTTCTAGGGGTCATCAGAGGTCAACCAGCCCCCCCACTTTTATTAAATCAGACAAAATTGGTGTCAAACGTTTGTGCTGGTTTGTGCAGCAAAGATTTTCATTTGTGCTCCTATCATTCTAAAGATATAAAGAAAAATTTCCTCCAGGGGTATTTAAAATATATATATATTAAATATTTTATGTTTTTGTATAGCAAAAATTGTCATTTGTACTGCTATCATTTTGTAAGTTGCTAACCTATGAATATGAATACTTTAATTTTAACCTGGAAGAAATTAAATTCAAACTTGGTCTTATTTCGAATGAACAGGTTGCTACAATGCCTCCCAAAACAATCTTGGTGACCTGTATCTTAGCTTCTGATCACTAGAGGGTGCTATTAGACAAACTGTACTTTTTAAATACAAAAAATAAGAAAATAACCAAACATGTGCTTGGCATATACTCAGCCCTTTTGAGGTCAATGTTATGATCGACAGCAACACTTCTCTTTGCTACACAAACGTAGCCGAGTTGATTGACACCCATTTCGTCTCATTTGAAGAAGGTCGGGGGGCTGGTTGACCTCTGATGACCCCTAGAACTTTTTTCTTTATATCTTTAAAATGATAGCAGCACAAACGAACATTTTTCCTGCACAAACCAGCACAAACGTTTGACACCAATTTTGTCTGATTTAATAAAAGTGGGGGGGCTGGTTGACCTTTTGACCTTTACCTTTTCCTTAATATCTTCAAAACCGAAGCAGCACAAACGAAAATCTTTGCTGCACAAATGTAGCTGAGTTAATTGACACCCATTTCGTCTGATTTGAAGAAGGTGGGGGGGCTGGTTGACCTTTGATGACCTCTAAAAACATTTCTTTATATCTTTAAAATGATAACGGCACAAACGAAAATTTTTGCTGCACAAACCAGCACAAACGTAGCACAAACGTTTGACACCAATTTTGTCTGATTTGAAGAAGATGGGGGGGGCCAACTTCACTCAGGTGCTCCGGGTCCCTCCGTGTCTCTCGGCTCTCTGGAGCCTTTCTAACCGATGAACCCACCGAGGCTTCCCGGGGCCTCAGTCACCTCGGCCTGGGTCGCTCGGCTCTCATAGGGCCTGGTCCCCGCAGCAGCGCTCTGTTTACTTTATTGAAGGCCTGATCTAGAAAGGAATTAGATCAAATGAAAAACTTTATTGTGAGACGTTGCTGCTTATAAAGTGATGCTAAGTGAGGTTACATTATGCGACTATAAGGAACAAAAAGAGAAATATTGAACACACTATAAACACACAGCTCAGTTACTGCGCAGTTAACCTGGTGAATGATCAGCTATGATCTACCATGACAGCAGCATCTAAAGCTGATCTGTTTGTGTGGAGCAATAATGAACTTTTCAGATTTAATCTAAATAAACTGAGAACTTAATGTAACTTTTACAGTCCATCAGTTCTTGCTGCAGCGACTCTCTCTGGTGTTTTAACCTAAAAAGCAGAACTAAAACATTGTAAACTAGTTTCTCTGCTTGTTGAAATCAGCAGGAAGTGAATCACATCACTCCGTCCCTCATCAGTCTGGGGTTCAGCAGAAACTGATGTTTCTCTTGTCTGTGGATCAGAACCGGCTTTAAGCCGTCCACAGATTTCCTCTCTTCCTCCTCACTGAGTTTGATCTTTTTCCAGGTTTTCCTCTTGTTGCTCCTTTCAGCAGGAAGAAACTCTTTGTCTCTCAAAGCTCTGCTGGAAAAATGCATCCAGATCCAGACTGACTCTTACCTGAAAGGTTGCTGTGTTTAGCAATCAGTATCTGCAAAATCGGAATCGATCAGCCAGAAAACTGCAGTCGGTTCAACCCTAAAAATAACAAAACTTTTAAATGGAGCAATAATAATAAAATAAATAATTTCACAAACATTTTAGATCAGTTGTAACAAAGTAGTTTCTAACTAAAAGAGTTGCATTAATGTGTCTCTTTATTTTGAAGTTCAATCAGATCAATAGACTAAATATGTTTCAGGCCTCGCTGAGTGTTTGGGGGCTTCATCCCCCTATTGAAGCAGCTGTTTACCCATGATTCCTTGCAGTGGGTCCAGCTGGTACCTCAGTTGGATGCTGTGGTCCCTGAAAGCTGCTTTGTGTCTCTTGAGCTGAGAGGAAATCCTGCTGAGCTGCACACAGAGGCTGACATGTTGCTGAGATCCCAGCTGGACCCGGTTCTGTCTGGAGGAGAGCTGTGGACCCGACCTGAGCTGCTGCTCCCTCAGAACCTTCTGCTCACTGACTCCCTCCATACAGAGCTACAATAGAGTCATGATGCGTTCAAGTCCACTGGGAGCTAAATAAGTTCACTAGTTCATAGGAAATGTTCACTCATTCATTCAAATGATTCACTCTGATCCTCTGAACACATGATGGGAACCAGCTTTCTGCTTCACAGGACAGTTACTGGAACCGGATCACTGGACTGACTGGTTCTGGTTTCTCTCTCCAAAAGGCCAGAAGATGAAAGATGGGTATCAGTCCATCTATGAGGAGTGACCGGTCCAAAGATCATCCTCCAGGGTTCAGTAATGAACCTGGACCATCAGACAGAAAGTAAGAAACCATTTTCTAACTGATTCATGTGAATCTATAGAGATATAAAATAAAAGATATTAACTGGTTGATCTTCAGTGTTTTAATAAACAGTAACTTAATTTTCTGAGATATTAATTTAAAGTTAGTCATGAAGGATGTTGGTCAGTAAATCAGAGTTTGAATGAAAGTCTGAATGAATCAATGATGAAAATGTTGCATGAAAACAAAAACAACCAACAATGTGAGGAGCAACGACTCAGATTGTCTCTAAACCCAGTGAAGCACTGGAGCTTCCAGACTGGGAACACTGGTATCAGTCATGATACCAGATATGATACAATGAAGAACTTCAAACCAGAGATCATCAATGATCTCAGGTTCTGTTCTGACCCAGTTCTGGTCTCTAGTTTGTGGTGGACCTTCATGAACATGTTCAGCTCCAGCCTGTTGATAGTGAAATATTTCACTGATGAAGAAATGTCTTTACAGGAGCTGTGAGTGTGAAGAAAGACCCAGAACAGGAGCTGAACGGCCGACAGCCAATCAGAGCAGCTGTTCTCCAGGTGAGACTGAACTCCTCCAATCAGAGCCTCCTGTCGTCTCTGTTGGACCAGATCCACGTCTTTAGTTGAGATTTGGAAATTTAAGGTTTAAAAGTCTTTTAGTGATCAATTATTTCAGCTGGTGTAACTGGAACTTATGTGCTGGTGATGATAAAGAAAGGAGAAAAAAAGTGATGAAAATGTTTGTTAATCAGTCAATATTTTCATCACAATATTCACCAATAATATTGAGAGTTAACAGCTCCTTGATGACCTTCTATCAGATCGCGTCTTTAAACATTCAGAGATAGAAGGTCAACTTGAGAAGAACCAAACCAGAGCAGACAAGGACTGCAACAAAATAGATGCTGTGATGAAGAAGAACAGAGAGCCTGCAGATTGATGGTCAAACATCTTCAGCACATGGATGAATTGAAGGTTTCAATTAATTTCAGTTTTTGGGATTGCTTTTTCTTATATTGTGCCTCCATATCTGGCTTGTCTTTATTTATTATCGTAGCTGCTTCAGGTTTGCTTTTGTTACATTGTGCAGCCGTGTTTCCTGGCCTATTCGCTCGTCGGTTTACGGGTCAAGAGTGGCGATTTCAGCTCGACCTGACCGAGTCCTGTGAGCGTGAGATGCTGGGTGTCTGGGGTCACTCTGGAGGCTATATGTGCAGCAGCCTCTTGGTCATCCCCAAATACCTTTGCTGGGTTTTACAGGGTTAACTGGGCCACCTTTCACCTGGGATCCTATCCCAGCGCTCATCATCATCCCAGTGAGGTGGGCATGTTTTCGGGGTTGTTTCTTTTCTGTGTGTGATTTCTCAGGACTCTGTCGGTAATCGTCATCCAGTGCTTTAAGCACCGCCTCTGGCGGTCAGTAGGGATGAAATAGAACAAAAGTTTAGACTGTAACTACGGTTCTATGAATCCCGGATGACCGCCAGAGCGCTCGGTCCCTCAGAATCATCGTGTTTCACGAGAAGATTAAGGGACTGAGCTGTCATTGTCACGTGACTATATAGACTTACTGTTGTCACCGGGGGTCACATGTGACCATGTTGGTATAAGATTCTCGACCTGTGCAAGAGAGATCATCCAGTGCTTTAAGCACCGCCTCTGGTGGTCATCTGGGATTCATTGAACCGTAGTTACAGTCGTGACTTTCGTTCTTCTTACCATGCAGAGTTTTTATAAAATTTGGGCTTTTTATTTATTAATTTACTTTTTTCTCATCCATTAAAGCTGATGCACAAATTGTCTCTGAGAATATCAAAAAATTATTGTTTTCCTTATGTTCAGCTGAAGTGTCTCCTCTCCTGTCTTTGTCTCTTTCTTCAGATTTTGATATTCGGTGTCAGAGTGACCATAAAGCGTCTCTGAAGAAGAAGTTCCAGAGTCTCTCTGAAGGCGTCGCTGAACCTGGAAATCAAACCGTTCTGAACCAGATCTACACAGAGCTCCACATCACAGAGGGGTTAACTAGAGAGGTCAACCAGGAACATGAGGTCAGACACATTGAAACAGCATCCAGGAAACAAGAAACAATCAGAAGAGAAGACATCTTTAAAGTCCCACCTGGAAGAGATCAACCAATCAGAACAGTGATGACCATGGGAGTGGCTGGCATTGGGAAAACACTGTTAACACAGAAGTTCACTCTGGACTGGGCTGAAGGCAAAACCAACCAGAACATTGATTTCATATTTCCATTCACTTTCAGAGAGCTGAATATGTTGAAAGAAGAAAAGTTCAGTTTATTAGGACTGATTCATAAATTATTTTCTAAAACCAAAGAAATCAGCAGCTTTGAAACGTTCCAGGTTCTGTTCATCTTTGATGGTCTGGATGAAAGTCGATTTACTCTGGATTTCAAGAACAATCCGATCCTGACTGATGTTACAGAGTCCAGCTCAGTGGATGTTCTGGTGACAAACCTCATCAGGAGGAAACTGCTTCCCTCTGCTCTCCTCTGGATAACCACACGACCTGCAGCAGCCAATCAGATCCCTGCTGAGTGTGTCGGCATGGCAACAGAGGTCAGAGGGTTCACTGACCCCCAGAAGGAGGAGTACTTCAGGAAGAGATTCAGAGATGATGAAGAGAAGGCCAGCAGGATCATCTCCCACATCCAGAAATCAAAAAGTCTCCACATCATGTGTCACATCCCAGTTTTCTGCTGGATCACTGCTAAAGTTCTGGAGGATGTGATGAAGACCAGAGAGGGAGGAAAACTGCCAAAGACTCTGACTGAGATGTACATAGCATTCCTGGAGGTTAACTTCGCAATCAAGAAGGAAAAGTATGATGGAAGAAAAAAGACAAGATCAATCTGGAGTCCAGAGAACAAGAAGCTGATTGAGTCTCTAGGAAAACTGGCTTTTGAGCAGCTGCTGGAGGGAAACCTGATCTTCTATGACAAAGAGCTCAAAAAGTGCGGCATCAACATCAAAGATGCTGCGTTGTTCTCAGGAGTGTTCACTGAAATGTTTAAAAGAGAGAGAGGGACGTGCGACATCTCCGTCTACTCCTTTGTTCATCTGAGCATCCAGGAGTTTCTGGCTGCAGTCTACATGCTCCACTGTTTCACCAGCAGGAAGTCAGAGGTGATCAAGACGTTTCTAGGAGAAAAATACAGAGAAACATCTCTAGATGAGTTCATGAAGAAAGTCATGGAGAAATCTCTCAGCAGTGAAAATGGCCACCTGGACCTGTTTGTCCGCTTCCTTCATGGTCTCACTGTGGAGTCCAACCAGAGACTCTTAGAAGATCTGCTGGGTCAGACAGAGAACAGTCCAGAAACCATCCAGAGAATCATCACCAACCTGAAGGAGATGAACACTGATAGAATCTTTACTGACAGAAGCATCACCAACCTGAAGGAGATGAACACTAATAGAATCTCTCCTGACAGAAGCATCAACATCTTCTACTGTCTGGTGGAGATGAACGACGTCTCATTTTATCAGGAGATCCAACGGCTGCTGGATTCAGGGAAGAAGCTCTCAGAGACTCACTGTTCAGCTCTGGCCTTCATGCTGCAGATGTCAGAGGTTCTGGATGAGTTGGACCTGGAGAAGTACAACACATCAGCATCAGGACGACTGAGACTGGTTCCAGCTGTGAGGAACTGCAGAAAGGCTCGGTGAGTCCAGATGTTTTCATTGTGTGAATGCTGATTCAGCTCTATTGTCCTCCTGTTTCTTCTTCTTCTTCAAGTTGCTTCTGGATGTTTTTGGTCTTTAACTTCTTCCTTCATCCTCTGGACTATTTCAGCCATTCAACCATCTAAACATTCAGATCATCCAGGACAGCTGCAGCTTCTGGTTTTAGACATTTTGATCATTTTAAAAATATTTATCTTTTTATCAGTTTTCATGTTTAAATGAATAGAAAACCCTGAACTGTAGAAAAAAATCTATTTTGTCTGAAAGATCCAATCAGCCAGAGAGACTTTTACACTTTAAACTCCTCTTCACTCATTGAGCCGCTACTCCTTTTAGGATCTTTGTCTTTTTTTATAAAATCACTGTTTAGGTTTGATGGACACTTTAAAATAACCCCAATAATTGCTGCTGTTGTCATGAAAACCAGTTAGAAACTTAGTGAACCAACTTTTCCTCCTCCCACTAGTTTCCTCTGAGTTTGTAAATGAGAGCAAAATGTGGTGATTGTTGTCTGGCTCCAGAAAAAGTCCTAGTTTCTGTCAGATCCTCCCAAAGCTCTGAGAACTCTGCTTCCAGAGCTGGAACCATTTTCCTCATCAACTCTTCATCTGCAGCTTTTGTTGAAGCTGTTAGCCATGAAGACCTGGAGAGACATGAGCTTCAACTCTTTAGACATCCCAGCCTCTTCTAGTTACTGGAGAACTTTCACTGCTTCACCATGAAAAATGCTGCTGGACCCAAACGCTCTGTAAGAGCCTTATGATTGAAATGAGCAATTACTGATGTGGCAGAAGCACACGGCTTTGACACTTGGGTGTTGTGTGTGTCGAGGTGGGCGTGACTGTCACTGAGGTATGAATGGGAGCCATACTGGCGCACTGATTTGTATGTATGAGGAAGCGGGTGCGCCGGTGGTGGTCATAATTTCTGTTAACCGTGTTCCTTCACTGCAGCTCAATCAAGTTCGCTGGAACTGAGGTATGGACAAATACACACACTGAATCGCTTTGTCTGAAGAGGAACTGTTAAAATCAAACAACGGGAAATGGAGTCAGCTGGATCTAAATCGAGTTCCATTATAAGCGGTAAAGATGAAAAAAGACGACCAAAATTAACTGTTAAAGCATCCATCCATCCATCCATCCATCTTCTTCCGCTTATCCGAGGTCGGGTCGCGGGGGTAGCCGCTTCAGAAGGGAGGCCCAGACTTCCCTCTCCCCAGCCACTTCTTCTAGCTCCTCCGGGGGAATCCCGAGGCGTTCCCAGGCCAGCCGAGAGACATAGTCCCTCCAGCGTGTCCTGGTCTTCCCCGGGGCCTCCTCCCGGTGGGACGTGCCCGGAGCACCTCACCAGGGAGGCGTCCAGGAGGCATCCTGACCAGATGCCCGAGCCACCTCAACTGGCTCCTCTCGATGTGAAGGAGCAGCGGCTCTACTCTGAGTCCCTCCCGGATGACTGAGCTTCTCACCCTGTCTCTAAGGGAGAGCCCAGCCACCCTACGGAGAAAACCCATTTCGGCCGCTTGTATCCGCGATCTCGTTCTTTCGGTCATGACCCAAAGCTCATGACCATAGATGAGGGTGGGAACGTAGATCGACCGGTAAATCGAGAGCTTCGCTTTTTGGCTCAGCTCTTTCTTCACCACGACGGACCGGTACAGCGCCCGCTTGACAGCAGACGCTGCGCCAATCCGCCTGTCGATCTCCCGCTCCCTTCTTCCCTCATTCGTGAACAAGATCCCGAGATACTTGAACTCCTCCACCTGTTAAAGCATTACAAAATAAAATTGAGAAGCTTCAAAAGGATCTCAAAGCAAAGGTTTATAAAATTAAAGGAGAAATAAACATTATTAAAGAGCTTATGAAAAATGAAGGAAATCTTGAGAGTGTTCAGTCTCACTCTCATTTAAAAACTGATGCTTGAAAATGCAAAACAGCTGTATGAGTCTGTTATTCCACTGTTTCCTGCTGAAGAACAAGAAAGACAAAACACTTGGTTTTCAAGCTTGTGTAAATATAATTCTGAATTTATACAAGAAGTTGAAAAATGGCTTTCAGGTGCAGAACAACTCAACAATGCAGCTCAAATGGGTGAAGAAGCTGAATTAAATCAGGCTCAATTGTCCAGTGTTGATCTCTACGTGAATAAAGAGCTTAA
>NC_045695.1:11716739-11753160 GCF_003331165.1 Xiphophorus hellerii | reverse complement strand
TTAAGCTCTTTATTCACGTAGAGATCAACACTGGACAATTGAGCCTGATTTAATTCAGCTTCTTCACCCATTTGAGCTGCATTGTTGAGTTGTTCTGCACCTGAAAGCCATTTTTCAACTTCTTGTATAAATTCAGAATTATATTTACACAAGCTTGAAAACCAAGTGTTTTGTCTTTCTTGTTCTTCAGCAGGAAACAGTGGAATAACAGACTCATACAGCTGTTTTGCATTTTCAAGCATCAGTTTTAAATGAGAGTGAGACTGAACACTCTCAAGATTTCCTTCATTTTTCATAAGCTCTTTAATAATGTTTATTTCTCCTTTAATTTTATAAACCTTTGCTTTGAGATCCTTTTGAAGCTTCTCAATTTTATTTTGTAATGCTTTAACAGGTGGAGGAGTTCAAGTATCTCGGGATCTTGTTCACGAATGAGGGAAGAAGGGAGCGGGAGATCGACAGGCGGATTGGCGCAGCGTCTGCTGTCAAGCGGGCGCTGTACCGGTCCGTCGTGGTGAAGAAAGAGCTGAGCCAAAAAGCGAAGCTCTCGATTTACCGGTCGATCTACGTTCCCACCCTCATCTATGGTCATGAGCTTTGGGTCATGACCGAAAGAACGAGATCGCGGATACAAGCGGCCGAAATGGGTTTTCTCCGTAGGGTGGCTGGGCTCTCCCTTAGAGACAGGGTGAGAAGCTCAGTCATCCGGGAGGGACTCAGAGTAGAGCCGCTGCTCCTTCACATCGAGAGGAGCCAGTTGAGGTGGCTCGGGCATCTGGTCAGGATGCCTCCTGGACGCCTCCCTGGTGAGGTGCTCCGGGCACGTCCCACCGGGAGGAGGCCCCGGGGAAGACCCAGGACACGCTGGAGGGACTATGTCTCTCGGCTGGCCTGGGAACGCCTCGGGATTCCCCCGGAGGAGCTAGAAGAAGTGGCTGGGGAGAGGGAAGTCTGGGCCTCCCTTCTGAAGCGGCTACCCCCGCGACCCGACCTCGGATAAGCGGAAGAAGATGGATGGATGGATGGATGGATGCTTTAACAGTTAATTTTGGTCGTCTTTTTTCATCTTTACCGCTTATAATGGAACTCGATTTAGATCCAGCTGACTCCATTTCCCGTTGTTTGATTTTAACAGTTCCTCTTCAGACAAAGCGATTCAGTGTGTGTATTTGTCCATACCTCAGTTCCAGCGAACTTGATTGAGCTGCAGTGAAGGAACACGGTTAACAGAAATTATGACCACCACCGGCGCACCCGCTTCCTCATACATACAAATCAGTGCGCCAGTATGGCTCCCATTCATACCTCAGTGACAGTCACGCCCACCTCGACACACACAACACCCAAGTGTCAAAGCCGTGTGCTTCTGCCACATCAGTAATTGCTCATTTCAATCATAAGGCTCTTACAGAGCGTTTGGGTCCAGCAGCATTTTTCATGGTGAAGCAGTGAAAGTTCTCCAGTAACTAGAAGAGGCTGGGATGTCTAAAGAGTTGAAGCTCATGTCTCTCCAGGTCTTCATGGCTAACAGCTTCAACAAAAGCTGCAGATGAAGAGTTGATGAGGAAAATGGTTCCAGCTCTGGAAGCAGAGTTCTCAGAGCTTTGGGAGGATCTGACAGAAACTAGGACTTTTTCTGGAGCCAGACAACAATCACCACATTTTGCTCTCATTTACAAACTCAGAGGAAACTAGTGGGAGGAGGAAAAGTTGGTTCACTAAGTTTCTAACTGGTTTTCATGACAACAGCAGCAATTATTGGGGTTATTTTAAAGTGTCCATCAAACCTAAACAGTGATTTTATAAAAAAAGACAAAGATCCTAAAAGGAGTAGCGGCTCAATGAGTGAAGAGGAGTTTAAAGTGTAAAAGTCTCTCTGGCTGATTGGATCTTTCAGACAAAATAGATTTTTTTCTACAGTTCAGGGTTTTCTATTCATTTAAACATGAAAACTGATAAAAAGATAAATATTTTTAAAATGATCAAAATGTCTAAAACCAGAAGCTGCAGCTGTCCTGGATGATCTGAATGTTTAGATGGTTGAATGGCTGAAATAGTCCAGAGGATGAAGGAAGAAGTTAAAGACCAAAAACATCCAGAAGCAACTTGAAGAAGAAGAAGAAACAGGAGGACAATAGAGCTGAATCAGCATTCACACAATGAAAACATCTGGACTCACCGAGCCTTTCTGCAGTTCCTCACAGCTGGAACCAGTCTCAGTCGTCCTGATGCTGATGTGTTGTACTTCTCCAGGTCCAACTCATCCAGAACCTCTGACATCTGCAGCATGAAGGCCAGAGCTGAACAGTGAGTCTCTGAGAGCTTCTTCCCTGAATCCAGCAGCCGTTGGATCTCCTGATAAAATGAGACGTCGTTCATCTCCACCAGACAGTAGAAGATGTTGATGCTTCTGTCAGGAGAGATTCTATTAGTGTTCATCTCCTTCAGGTTGGTGATGATTCTCTGGATGGTTTCTGGACTGTTCTCTGTCTGACCCAGCAGATCTTCTAAGAGTCTCTGGTTGGACTCCACAGTGAGACCATGAAGGAAGCGGACAAACAGGTCCAGGTGGCCATTTTCACTGCTGAGAGATTTCTCCATGACTTTCTTCATGAACTCATCTAGAGATGTTTCTCTGTATTTTTCTCCTAGAAACGTCTTGATCACCTCTGACTTCCTGCTGGTGAAACAGTGGAGCATGTAGACTGCAGCCAGAAACTCCTGGATGCTCAGATGAACAAAGGAGTAGACGGAGATGTCGCACGTCCCTCTCTCTCTTTTAAACATTTCAGTGAACACTCCTGAGAACAACGCAGCATCTTTGATGTTGATGCCGCACTTTTTGAGCTCTTTGTCATAGAAGATCAGGTTTCCCTCCAGCAGCTGCTCAAAAGCCAGTTTTCCTAGAGACTCAATCAGCTTCTTGTTCTCTGGACTCCAGATTGATCTTGTCTTTTTTCTTCCATCATACTTTTCCTTCTTGATTGCGAAGTTAACCTCCAGGAATGCTATGTACATCTCAGTCAGAGTCTTTGGCAGTTTTCCTCCCTCTCTGGTCTTCATCACATCCTCCAGAACTTTAGCAGTGATCCAGCAGAAAACTGGGATGTGACACATGATGTGGAGACTTTTTGATTTCTGGATGTGGGAGATGATCCTGCTGGCCTTCTCTTCATCATCTCTGAATCTCTTCCTGAAGTACTCCTCCTTCTGGGGGTCAGTGAACCCTCTGACCTCTGTTGCCATGCCGACACACTCAGCAGGGATCTGATTGGCTGCTGCAGGTCGTGTGGTTATCCAGAGGAGAGCAGAGGGAAGCAGTTTCCTCCTGATGAGGTTTGTCACCAGAACATCCACTGAGCTGGACTCTGTAACATCAGTCAGGATCGGATTGTTCTTGAAATCCAGAGTAAATCGACTTTCATCCAGACCATCAAAGATGAACAGAACCTGGAACGTTTCAAAGCTGCTGATTTCTTTGGTTTTAGAAAATAATTTATGAATCAGTCCTAATAAACTGAACTTTTCTTCTTTCAACATATTCAGCTCTCTGAAAGTGAATGGAAATATGAAATCAATGTTCTGGTTGGTTTTGCCTTCAGCCCAGTCCAGAGTGAACTTCTGTGTTAACAGTGTTTTCCCAATGCCAGCCACTCCCATGGTCATCACTGTTCTGATTGGTTGATCTCTTCCAGGTGGGACTTTAAAGATGTCTTCTCTTCTGATTGTTTCTTGTTTCCTGGATGCTGTTTCAATGTGTCTGACCTCATGTTCCTGGTTGACCTCTCTAGTTAACCCCTCTGTGATGTGGAGCTCTGTGTAGATCTGGTTCAGAACGGTTTGATTTCCAGGTTCAGCGACGCCTTCAGAGAGACTCTGGAACTTCTTCTTCAGAGACGCTTTATGGTCACTCTGACACCGAATATCAAAATCTGAAGAAAGAGACAAAGACAGGAGAGGAGACACTTCAGCTGAACATAAGGAAAACAATAATTTTTTGATATTCTCAGAGACAATTTGTGCATCAGCTTTAATGGATGAGAAAAAAGTAAATTAATAAATAAAAAGCCCAAATTTTATAAAAACTCTGCATGGTAAGAAGAACGAAAGTCACGACTGTAACTACGGTTCAATGAATCCCAGATGACCACCAGAGGCGGTGCTTAAAGCACTGGATGATCTCTCTTGCACAGGTCGAGAATCTTATACCAACATGGTCACATGTGACCCCCGGTGACAACAGTAAGTCTATATAGTCACGTGACAATGACAGCTCAGTCCCTTAATCTTCTCGTGAAACACGATGATTCTGAGGGACCGAGCGCTCTGGCGGTCATCCGGGATTCATAGAACCGTAGTTACAGTCTAAACTTTTGTTCTATTTCATCCCTACTGACCGCCAGAGGCGGTGCTTAAAGCACTGGATGACGATTACCGACAGAGTCCTGAGAAATCACACACAGAAAAGAAACAACCCCGAAAACATGCCCACCTCACTGGGATGATGATGAGCGCTGGGATAGGATCCCAGGTGAAAGGTGGCCCAGTTAACCCTGTAAAACCCAGCAAAGGTATTTGGGGATGACCAAGAGGCTGCTGCACATATAGCCTCCAGAGTGACCCCAGACACCCAGCATCTCACGCTCACAGGACTCGGTCAGGTCGAGCTGAAATCGCCACTCTTGACCCGTAAACCGACGAGCGAATAGGCCAGGAAACACGGCTGCACAATGTAACAAAAGCAAACCTGAAGCAGCTACGATAATAAATAAAGACAAGCCAGATATGGAGGCACAATATAAGAAAAAGCAATCCCAAAAACTGAAATTAATTGAAACCTTCAATTCATCCATGTGCTGAAGATGTTTGACCATCAATCTGCAGGCTCTCTGTTCTTCTTCATCACAGCATCTATTTTGTTGCAGTCCTTGTCTGCTCTGGTTTGGTTCTTCTCAAGTTGACCTTCTATCTCTGAATGTTTAAAGACGCGATCTGATAGAAGGTCATCAAGGAGCTGTTAACTCTCAATATTATTGGTGAATATTGTGATGAAAATATTGACTGATTAACAAACATTTTCATCACTTTTTTTCTCCTTTCTTTATCATCACCAGCACATAAGTTCCAGTTACACCAGCTGAAATAATTGATCACTAAAAGACTTTTAAACCTTAAATTTCCAAATCTCAACTAAAGACGTGGATCTGGTCCAACAGAGACGACAGGAGGCTCTGATTGGAGGAGTTCAGTCTCACCTGGAGAACAGCTGCTCTGATTGGCTGTCGGCCGTTCAGCTCCTGTTCTGGGTCTTTCTTCACACTCACAGCTCCTGTAAAGACATTTCTTCATCAGTGAAATATTTCACTATCAACAGGCTGGAGCTGAACATGTTCATGAAGGTCCACCACAAACTAGAGACCAGAACTGGGTCAGAACAGAACCTGAGATCATTGATGATCTCTGGTTTGAAGTTCTTCATTGTATCATATCTGGTATCATGACTGATACCAGTGTTCCCAGTCTGGAAGCTCCAGTGCTTCACTGGGTTTAGAGACAATCTGAGTCGTTGCTCCTCACATTGTTGGTTGTTTTTGTTTTCATGCAACATTTTCATCATTGATTCATTCAGACTTTCATTCAAACTCTGATTTACTGACCAACATCCTTCATGACTAACTTTAAATTAATATCTCAGAAAATTAAGTTACTGTTTATTAAAACACTGAAGATCAACCAGTTAATATCTTTTATTTTATATCTCTATAGATTCACATGAATCAGTTAGAAAATGGTTTCTTACTTTCTGTCTGATGGTCCAGGTTCATTACTGAACCCTGGAGGATGATCTTTGGACCGGTCACTCCTCATAGATGGACTGATACCCATCTTTCATCTTCTGGCCTTTTGGAGAGAGAAACCAGAACCAGTCAGTCCAGTGATCCGGTTCCAGTAACTGTCCTGTGAAGCAGAAAGCTGGTTCCCATCATGTGTTCAGAGGATCAGAGTGAATCATTTGAATGAATGAGTGAACATTTCCTATGAACTAGTGAACTTATTTAGCTCCCAGTGGACTTGAACGCATCATGACTCTATTGTAGCTCTGTATGGAGGGAGTCAGTGAGCAGAAGGTTCTGAGGGAGCAGCAGCTCAGGTCGGGTCCACAGCTCTCCTCCAGACAGAACCGGGTCCAGCTGGGATCTCAGCAACATGTCAGCCTCTGTGTGCAGCTCAGCAGGATTTCCTCTCAGCTCAAGAGACACAAAGCAGCTTTCAGGGACCACAGCATCCAACTGAGGTACCAGCTGGACCCACTGCAAGGAATCATGGGTAAACAGCTGCTTCAATAGGGGGATGAAGCCCCCAAACACTCAGCGAGGCCTGAAACATATTTAGTCTATTGATCTGATTGAACTTCAAAATAAAGAGACACATTAATGCAACTCTTTTAGTTAGAAACTACTTTGTTACAACTGATCTAAAATGTTTGTGAAATTATTTATTTTATTATTATTGCTCCATTTAAAAGTTTTGTTATTTTTAGGGTTGAACCGACTGCAGTTTTCTGGCTGATCGATTCCGATTTTGCAGATACTGATTGCTAAACACAGCAACCTTTCAGGTAAGAGTCAGTCTGGATCTGGATGCATTTTTCCAGCAGAGCTTTGAGAGACAAAGAGTTTCTTCCTGCTGAAAGGAGCAACAAGAGGAAAACCTGGAAAAAGATCAAACTCAGTGAGGAGGAAGAGAGGAAATCTGTGGACGGCTTAAAGCCGGTTCTGATCCACAGACAAGAGAAACATCAGTTTCTGCTGAACCCCAGACTGATGAGGGACGGAGTGATGTGATTCACTTCCTGCTGATTTCAACAAGCAGAGAAACTAGTTTACAATGTTTTAGTTCTGCTTTTTAGGTTAAAACACCAGAGAGAGTCGCTGCAGCAAGAACTGATGGACTGTAAAAGTTACATTAAGTTCTCAGTTTATTTAGATTAAATCTGAAAAGTTCATTATTGCTCCACACAAACAGATCAGCTTTAGATGCTGCTGTCATGGTAGATCATAGCTGATCATTCACCAGGTTAACTGCGCAGTAACTGAGCTGTGTGTTTATAGTGTGTTCAATATTTCTCTTTTTGTTCCTTATAGTCGCATAATGTAACCTCACTTAGCATCACTTTATAAGCAGCAACGTCTCACAATAAAGTTTTTCATTTGATCTAATTCCTTTCTAGATCAGGCCTTCAATAAAGTAAACAGAGCGCTGCTGCGGGGACCAGGCCCTATGAGAGCCGAGCGACCCAGGCCGAGGTGACTGAGGCCCCGGGAAGCCTCGGTGGGTTCATCGGTTAGAAAGGCTCCAGAGAGCCGAGAGACACGGAGGGACCCGGAGCACCTGAGTGAAGTTGGCCCCCCCATCTTCTTCAAATCAGACAAAATTGGTGTCAAACGTTTGTGCTACGTTTGTGCTGGTTTGTGCAGCAAAAATTTTCGTTTGTGCCGTTATCATTTTAAAGATATAAAGAAATGTTTTTAGAGGTCATCAAAGGTCAACCAGCCCCCCCACCTTCTTCAAATCAGACGAAATGGGTGTCAATTAACTCAGCTACATTTGTGCAGCAAAGATTTTCGTTTGTGCTGCTTCGGTTTTGAAGATATTAAGGAAAAGGTAAAGGTCAAAAGGTCAACCAGCCCCCCCACTTTTATTAAATCAGACAAAATTGGTGTCAAACGTTTGTGCTGGTTTGTGCAGGAAAAATGTTCGTTTGTGCTGCTATCATTTTAAAGATATAAAGAAAAAAGTTCTAGGGGTCATCAGAGGTCAACCAGCCCCCCGACCTTCTTCAAATGAGACGAAATGGGTGTCAATCAACTCGGCTACGTTTGTGTAGCAAAGAGAAGTGTTGCTGTCGATCATAACATTGACCTCAAAAGGGCTGAGTATATGCCAAGCACATGTTTGGTTATTTTCTTATTTTTTGTATTTAAAAAGTACAGTTTGTCTAATAGCACCCTCTAGTGATCAGAAGCTAAGATACAGGTCACCAAGATTGTTTTGGGAGGCATTGTAGCAACCTGTTCATTCGAAATAAGACCAAGTTTGAATTTAATTTCTTCCAGGTTAAAATTAAAGTATTCATATTCATAGGTTAGCAACTTACAAAATGATAGCAGTACAAATGACAATTTTTGCTATACAAAAACATAAAATATTTAATATATATATATTTTAAATACCCCTGGAGGAAATTTTTCTTTATATCTTTAGAATGATAGGAGCACAAATGAAAATCTTTGCTGCACAAACCAGCACAAACGTTTGACACCAATTTTGTCTGATTTAATAAAAGTGGGGGGGCTGGTTGACCTCTGATGACCCCTAGAACTTTTTTCTTTATATCTTTAAAATGATAGCAGCACAAATGAAAATTTTTCCTGCACAAACCAGCACAAACGTAGCCGAGTTGATTGACACCAATTTCGTCTGATTTGAAGAAGGTGGGGGGGCTGGTTGACCTTTGATGACCTCTAAAAACATTTCTTTATATCTTTAAAATGATAACGGCACAAACGAAAATTTTTGCTGCACAAACCAGCACAAACGTAGCACAAACGTTTGACACCAATTTTGTCTGATTTGAAGAAGGTGGGGGGGCCAACGACCCGGAGCGGCAACACTTACCTCTAGTAACAAGTCAGCAAGTTATTTCCATCCTGCAGCTCAAAATGGAGGCTGATCTGAAGGAGACCAAAGTTGGTTTCAGTTTCTATTTTCACAGGAAGTCACGTAACTTGTGTTTTCCTCTAGAGCCAAAGTTTGATTCATCTGAATAAATATTAATAGTTCGGTTAGATTTAACAGAGTGAAAAAACTAGAGTGAAGATGGAAAAGCTTCAGTATTTCTGTTTTGCTGTTAGTGAAGCAGATCTGAACCTGAGCAGCTTTTTTCATGGATTCAGCAGAAAACCAGCAGAACAAACTGCAGTTTAACAGGCGTTTGATGGAGGATTATGAGCGCTCACTGCCCTCTGGTGGTGAACTATCGCAACTACAGATATTCCTCTTCATATTAATTACAGTTTATTTGATCTCATTTTCACTTTTATCAGGCCAAATCAAATCAGCTTACATTAATGTTAAATAAGAGTCACTGCAGGGTTAGTACATGGAAAATAAAACTTATTCTATAAAAATCCTCCAAAAACGATTCACTGTGGGAAATTTTGAGACTCAAGGCCTGAAAAAAATAAAAATAATAAAAATGTGTTTGAAATAAAATTCAATCACCTGCGATAGGAGCATCAAGCAGGATTAAAGGGGCTAATAGAGAAAAATTAAATATAAAAAGTTAATAAAGTTTAAATTATTAGTACTTAATATTACTTACTTAATTGCAGTCTTTTGTAGAACTGAATTAATCTGTAAATAAATGTATTACACATACAATATTATGCTGCTGCTGTTAATGTCATTTAAATACTTTTATCTGTTTTTAAAGACTGTCTACAGAAATAAGAAAAGATCCGCCGTCAGATCGTCCACCATACCTGCAGAGACGATACGGGTCAGAACCGCCTGAGGTTTGATCCCAAAATAAGAAACTGGAATCAACTCCACCTGCTGCCAGCGGCGCCTCGGGTCCGACTACGACAAACCGATGTGGTGGTCCTTACAGAACTGAGCCAGGATGCTGTGGTTGCTCACCGACACCTCTGCAGAAACGCAACAGAAAGCTACAGATGCTCACCTCTGTTTTTCAATTCTGTCAAGTGACTTCAGCTAAAATACATCCTATGTTGAGCAGTTAGCAGGTCCAACAGCCCCTCAGGTACCAGAGTTGCTGATCTTGCCACAGCTGGCGGTTCCTGCGTTTCCGGGAGCCACCAGAACCTGCTGGACCCGGGGCGACTGGGCCAGCTTCCAGGCCAGCGCGTGTTCCCGTCCCCCGCCTCCTACCACCAGAACCCGCTCCGCCATCGCAACTGGAACCACAAGAGATTCGACTTGAAGGAGGATTTCCTCTCACCGTGTGAAGCCACCGTGTAATTATGCAAGCGCTGACCTTTAGCAGGAAGAGCCGTGACCTTTTCCAGGGGATGGAGGTCCGATGAAATCGTAGAGATCAAACCAAGGAGCTGGAAGAAAAACGAAACTGGACTTTTAACACAATTGGCATTGATGTGGAGCCCCAGATTACTGCAGAAACAGAGTAAAGATAAACGGGCCAATCTCTGGGATAACAGAGAGTCCAGTGTTGGACCCTGGCTGAACATGTTCAACTCTGATTGGAGTCACTGGGCTCATGTGACCTCCTGAAACCAACTGATAGAAAAGTCCATCTAATAAGCTGGGAGCAGATTTAAAATGCCGCTAGAAAATAATGAAGGTTTTATTTGCATCCATCACTTTTAAGCGTTTCTTTTCTAAATATTGTTGACTTTAAAGTGAATCTAGCAGCAAAAAGACGTCGACATGCACAACATTTACCAACCTCTGTTGTTATGAACCAAGAATTACTCGCAGCCCGTTTCGCCTGCTGTGCTTTCCCCGCTCTCCGTGGGTGGACTGACCCTCCGTGGAAGCTGCGGGGACACACGTGACGCAACTAAACATTAACACACACACACACACACACTGCGTGGAGTCACAGTGAGAAAAACATGCAAAGTTTGCACAAAAACTAAATTACTAACGAAAAAAGAGAGAGAACAGAGAAGCTAAAACCGTCGACACGTGTGGAGTCTTACCTTCACCAAATGATGGGAGGAACACTTTTTGGATTCCACTACTTCCTATGGGAGAGAAAGCGCAAAGCATCACGGGAGACGTAGTTCGTTTACCGCTGAGCTAAACTGTAAAATAAATAGTTAACATTTACCTTTAATACACTTTCTAAAGCAATAATGAAGCTTCAATCATCGTTAGAGCTAAATTAGGATTTTAACTATTTCACTACCATAGATGTAGTTAAAATCTATGGCCAGCAAACAGCAAAGGGAAGAAGTTTGTTATCAGATTTAAGAGTTACTACTAACAACATTACTTCCTGAAGTTTCTTAGGAGACCACTCAGATGTTGCTCTGATGAAAACCACCCGTGGGATGAAAGTGCAGAAAACCTTCTGGTCGATGGATTCGCCACTGAGCAGCTGTGCTGGTTCAAACACTTTACTAGGAGTACTAGGTTTTCGATTTCTCCCCAGACTTACTGAAACAGTGCCAAAAGAACCAACGACTGATGGCTCAAATTAGCATCCATTCTTCAATTGTAAATGTGGTCGTTGACCGTCAGGCCAGTGTGAATAGTCCATGTTGGGGGTGGGTATCTATGATACCAACAGGAGATCAGATCTCCTGTAGGTAATGCTCTTCAGTCTAGTTTTGAAGCATACATGAAGTGTTTTTGGAGAGATGTGACCTTTTGCAGCTGATCCATGATGTTGTGCTGCATTATCCAGTCTAAGTCTAAGGAACAATTGTGCAACTGTGAGATGCGTTGAGGCCATTACCAGGGTACTTATAAGGTAATGGCCTTATTTATTTACAGAACAAAAGCAATCCTTCAGGCCATTTGGACTATCTCCAGCCTATGTCAAAATGGACTAACTCCAGCATTTCTAGTGTTTTAAGCATCTGGAAGCACCTTAGGCTCCTCCCCCTTTCAGGTGACAACAAACACCTTTATTTTCATGTTTTCCTTTGTATGAGTTGAGCTGTAAAACTTTAGGTCAGATTTGAACTTTTCAGGTTTTTCTCAGTTTTCTGCTCATTTCCAGCCAACATTTTATTGCAGGAAATCATTTCAGGAAGGAACCAGAAGATTCAGGAGTCTGGGAGATGAGACTGTAACCGACCTGAACACTGAGGCCCCAGAGCGCCCCCTGCAGGATCTGCTGCACCATCTCCGTTTCCAGCAGCAAACCAATCATCTGTTGGTCCAGACAGAAAAGCTGAAGCTGTCAGTGAAGCAGATCAGAAGCTGAGCAGCAGA
This sequence comes from Xiphophorus hellerii, assembly GCF_003331165.1. Taxonomy (NCBI): domain Eukaryota; kingdom Metazoa; phylum Chordata; class Actinopteri; order Cyprinodontiformes; family Poeciliidae; genus Xiphophorus; species Xiphophorus hellerii. The sequence continues at coordinate 11,741,172 of NC_045695.1, read as the reverse complement.
AACCCAGAAGAACTGGAAGCATCAGCAGGAGATGAACTGGACCTGTGCGAGGACGCCGCCGGTGGTCCATATGGTCGGCTGTCGTTTTCTGTGTGTGTCCGGCTGACTCACGCAGAGCGCCACCGACGCTGCGGCTGCTCCCACCGCAACAAACCGGATCAGATGGCGGTTTTCCTCTAATGCTGGAGATCCGCTTCAATCTACAGTGTGCTGCTTTACATTTGACAGGCAAGACGCACAGTAAGAATAGTTGTAGAAGAATTTGTTGATAAACTCAGCTTTTCAAAAATTGTGGCTAATTATGATTTAACAAAAGAAGAAATTTCACTTTTTCTGCAACAAAAAGTGAAACAGTTTGAAAATTGCTGTCTGTGTTTACTCAGGTTGTATTTGTCAAATAAAATCTGTTAGATATGAAATATTGAAGTATTAAAAAGAAGAGAAAATCTTTAATGATTTAGAGATGCTTTTACAAAGCAACATGCTATGTCCCTGCTCTGCCTTAGTATAAATAAAAAAGGACAGAAAGGAAAAAGTTATATATTGATTTATTTTTTATTAAAATAAAAAACTTAGTTTTTTATAAATTGTTTTGCTACTTAAACCACTTTTTTTCTGGAATAAATTACCAACAATTCTATTTGAGATACTCCGGTGTGTAATTTTTTTTAAAGTACATGTTTCATCTGTTAAAGAACAAATACTCAGGATGAATTTTTTTTGTTTTAGTTAGGACTTGTTGTCAAATGTTGTTTCTTTCTCCGTTTACAACGTAGCAGTGAGCTGCATGCTTCTATAAAATGTAAGCGTCCACATTTGCCTCCCATCCAGGCCCTCCTACTGTCGATAACAGAATTTACCGCGCCTCCCCCACCAAAATCAATTTCTACACTCTGCGCAGTATTGAGCCGGGTTCTGCTGGAGGTGTCTTCCAGTTTAAGGAGAGTTTTTCCATTCCACTGTCACCACTTGCATGACGGACCACTTTAAAGTCAACAACTCAATGCAAGCGGTTTCCTGCTGTTGCTACGTGCTCATCCAGGAGGAGTGAATGATGAAAATCAATAACTCGATACCATCTGCCAAATTAACCTTGCTGTATTGTTTAACTAGAATCAATTGAAATGTATCTGTGATAGAATTGAAATGATTGATGTGCTTTTTGTGTTGCAGATGCTGCCATATCACAGTGCAATTGGAGCTATCTGAACATTGCACTGATCAGATGGAAATAACGAAATGAGTTGGTCCTTTCTGATCAAATAAAAACATAAATTTCTTCTTTTTGTAAGCAGAACGAGCAATGTAAAACAGGCAACTAGCAATATACTGCTAAAATCGGAGTCTGTAGCATATTTTATGTCACATGGCTGCAGGTGGGATGGGAACTCGGGTGCCAACGCTGCAGCTTGAGAGAATAAGGTGATGCCTGTGCCTGGCTGGTTTTGTCTCTCCAAAGACAAAAACTAAAGCTGTTTGAGAATATTTCTAATTGTTTCACACCAAAGAAAAAAACTGCTGCGCTCTTCAGTTAAGTTTGATTCTATGTATGTATGTATGTAATCAATGCTTGTTTTTTTTTTCTTGGTGCAGGGGATCATACCCAAATATAGCTTTACCAACCTTCTTTTTACGATGACATTTCATAGAATTGAAGATGCTGCATCCATCCATCGACTTACCCAATGCTGGAGCCCTTCATCATGTTGCTGATGGATCCGCTACCAACATCAATAATCTATCTACAAATCAATGTCACAGACGTTTGCCATATAGAATATTTTTTTAATGTTTTCTCATGTTGAAAAACCTAAGGTTTGTGCTAACCATAATATGTACACAACCCACAACCCTGTGCATGTTTTGTTCTAACTCTGAGCATGCGTATGTGTTAATATCTAAGTTAAGTCACCAAGAAACCAGACCATACATGTCAAAATGAACTGCAGAATAGCATGGTGCCTCTCAACTTTGCTGTGATAATATCAAGACTTTTTTAGCAATTACATTGACTGCTTTGAGTGTGGTAAGTACCAGAATAGCAGTGGTTGTCAAATTTGCTACTTAAGGTATTAATGAGCAGTGACTCTTTTCTCCAAGATAAGTGCTCAACCATAGTTACAACTTAAATGTTTAAGCACATGTACATACAAATGCTCCCCACTTTTTGTGAACGTAAGTGGGAAAACAAAAGGTAATTTGTTGTTTAGGAATGGTGCAGTATGAGCATACTTCAGCCAGGGATAGAACTTTAAATTTTTCCAGTGGAAAGCAACTTAATGAACAAAACTATCCTAACTTGGATAGCGCAGTGGATTACATATGTGCTTAGTACCTAAAAATACTAGGTTCAAGTCCTGTTTCCGACAGACACCGACCTTTAAAAGTTGGAGTTCTCCCAACTTTTTTGTAAACAGGACAAACAAAAAGTCATGTTTTCATTAGAAATGCTCAAATTTGCACTCCCAACATTGTGGAAAATATTTTCAGGAGAGATGAAGATGTAACGGGTGGGTCAGTGACATTAAGCATTTGTTGTAAAAATTGGGTGTTATTTGCATTGTAACTAATGTCCTCATAAAGAGTCTAATATCTTTTTCTACAACCCAGGATGAAAAAAAAGTCAATGTGTAGTGAAACTTTAAGAAAAAATACAAAACCTTTTTACTTGCTGTTAATCTCCATAAAAGCGTTTCAGCGAGAAATAAAATCAAAGGATGACAGTGAATCACATTTGTGGTATTTGTAGAAGTTTGAGCGTCTAGTTTGCCAGGTGCTTGGATGGCACACTGGATAAAGACTGTGCTTTGGTTCCGATGGTTCTTAGTTCAAGACCTGCTTAAGGCATAGTTTTAAAATTTTACAAGGAAAACTGACTATGTGGTATTTGTAGAAGTTCAAGAGTCACGGTTGCCAGTTGCTTGAATGGCACACTGGATAAAGCCTGTGCTTTGGTCCCGATGATTCTTAGTTCAAGACCTGCATGGTTTTAAATTTTCAAGAGGAAAACTGACTATGTGGTATTTGTAGAAGTTCGAGCGTCACAGTTGCCAGTTGCTTGGATGGCACAGTGGATAAAGACTGAGCTTTGGTCCCGATGATTCTTAGTTCAAGACCTGCATGGTTTTAAATTTTCAAGAGGAAAACTGACTATGTGGTATTTGTAGAAGTTCGAGCGTCACGGTTGCCAGTTGCTTGGATGGCACAGTGGATAAAGACTGACCTTTGGTCCCGATGATTCTTAGTTCAAGACCTGCTTAAGGCATGGTTTTGCTGTAAAATATTGTTAGGATGAACAGGTAATTCCCCAAGCAGAAGAAGTGGGGGGGGGGTTAGGGGGGGGGGAGAGGAGAAGAGGGGGGGGGGGAAAGCAGAAGAAGTGGGGGGGTGTAGGGGGGGGGGGGGAGAAGAGGGGGGGCACAAGAAGAGGAAGTGGGGGGGGTTAGGGGGGGGGAGAGGAGAAGAGGGGGGGGAAAAGCAGAAGAAGTGGGGGGGCTAGGGGGGGGGAGAGGAGAAGGGGGGGCACAAGAAGAGGAAGGGGGGGGGCTAGGGGGGGGGGAGAGGAGAAGGGGGGGACAAGCAGAGGAAGTGGGGGGGGTCAGGGGGGGGGAGAAGGGGGGGGGGGACACAAGAAGAGGAAGTGGGGGGGGCTAGGGGGAGGGGGAGAGGAGAAGGGGGGGACAAGCAGAGGAAGTGGGGGGGTTAGGAGAAGGGGGGGCACAAGAAGAGTGTCCCCCTCCCCCCCGTAGGGGGGGAGGGGGACACTCTTCTAGTAGTGTTCCCCTCCCCCCCGGAGGGGGGGAGGGGAACACTACTAGAAGAGTAGGGGGGACAAGAAGAGTAGGGGGAGGAGGAGGAGCGGAGGGAGGGCAAGAAGAGTGTCCCCCTCCCCCCCGCAGGGGGGGGGGGGGAGGGGGACACTCTTCTTGCCCTCCCTCCGCTCCTCCTCCTCCCCCTCCCCCCCCCGCAGGGGGGGAGGGGGACACTCTTCTAGTATTGTCAAGGGGGGGACAAGAAGAGTGTCCGCCCCCCCATAGTCAGTTTTTCTTGTGAAATTTTAAAACCATGCTGGTCTTGAACTAAGAACCATCGGGACCAAAGCTCAGTCTTTATGCAGTGTGCCATTCAAGCAACTGGCAACCTTGACGATCGAACTTATACAAATACCGCATAGTCAGTTTTCCTTCTGAAATTTTAAAACCATGCTGGTCTTGAACTAAGAACCATCGGGACCAAAGCTCAGTCTTTATGCAGTGTGCCATTCAAGCAACTGGCAACCTTGACGATCGAACTTATACAAATACCGCATAGTCAGTTTTCCTTCTGAAATTTTAAAAACATGCTGGTCTTGAACTAAGAACCATCGGGACCAAAGCACAGTCTTTATGCAGTGTGCCATCCAAGCAACTGGCAACCGTGACGCTCGAACTTCTACAAATACCGCATAGTCAGTTTTTCTTGTGAAATTTTAAAACCATGCTGGTCTTGAACTAAGAACCATCGGGACCAAAGCACAGTCTTTATCCAGTGTGCCATCCAAGCACCTGGCAACCTTGGCACTAGAACCTCTACAAATACCACAAGTTTGGACCCAGGAACGTGATCTTTTAAAACAATCCCTTAAGCAGGTCTTGAAAACCTTTGAATCCCTTAATATTGCACCTGCCTCAAAATGTGAATTTGTATCAAAGAATCAGCATACTTCGATAGCTGAGGTTTAATTAGAATGTTCTGGTTTGCACAAAACATCTTATTTAGACCCAGTCAAATCATGAATGCCATCATTTTTTAATAAGCTATAAAGTGCTTTGTTTTTTGGTTTTGAAAGGCTGGAAGTTGATACCACACTTATTTGTTCCAAAACGCAACATGTTTGAAAATTAATTTCAGCCACAACATGATAAACCACAACTGATTTAAAAATAATTCTGAACTGTATTTTGTATCAAGTTAGAGTAATAAAAGTTGTTGGCTACAAAAAGGACATAATGCCTTCACCGAGAGTGGCATTACATTAAAAAAACTACAAAAAGGAAAATGAAGCTCTTTAAAAGAATAAAATTCAATATCATAAAAAAGTCCTTGTATTTATTATTTTGCCATTTTACTTTGTGAATTATTTTCTGGTATCTTCTCTGGTATACCCAAAATAGATAACAGATCTGGCCTTTGCAGTTGAAGTACCTGTAGTAATAAATTAAGTGAACAATTGTTCACTTAAGAACAAATTTTCTTTCACTTTAGAGTAAAAGCACAGAGGTAAAATAAATAAATAAATAGTAGATGCAGTTGTAAGGTATTTTGCATAACAGTAATGTGATTGTTAGGAAAGTTATCCTCCTGTTCATTTACTCATGAGTTTATTTTACAAGTTATGTTTTCATATTATTCTTTTCATATTATTCTTTTATATTATTACTCTCATATTATTCTTCTTTTTATATTTACTTAACTTCTCTTTCTTTTGTAGTATGTTATTAACTTTGTTTAGGATGTTTGCTTAGAAGCTAAAAACGTTAAACATTCATGTGTTATTAGTTCCATATGTAACTGATTAGTTGTGGTCAGCCACATGCCCTTATAAGGGCATGTCCATGAGAGGTTCCAGAATGTAAAGACGGTTGGTCAATTCTCTGTGTGACTGTGTGAAGAGAAGCCCAACCTCCTTTTTCTATACAATAAAGAGAAATGCAAAGAAAGAACTGGCAGAATTGAGTCCGGACAGTGTTTGACAGCGATTCGTCGCGTCTGTTCTCAATTCTCCTATTCTGCAGAAAAGAAATCAAAAGAAACCTAATCTCTGTCTCTGGCTGGTTCTTTGCAGGTTGTGACAAAATAAACCTATCATTTTTGGGGGCTCGTCCGGGATTCCCAACATACCCGCCGCTGACAGACGGAGGACAGACGCGCTGAAAACTGCCGGCAGTCAGGTTCTTTAACCTGAAAGTCCCGGGGGGTAAATTCCCCGCTGGGCCAGTGTCTTAGGTCAACCTCTTTCGGCCAACGGCGGATTGACGGGACTCAGGACCGAGACAGAGCAGGAATCAGCCAAGTAAGTAAATAATGTGGTATCCGGGTGGTTTTCAGTCCCCCGTTTGATGTAAAATAAATAAGGGAAAGTATTAAACACACACGAAGGGAAAGAAACCTGTGAAACCTTTAAAAACACAGTGGGAAAGCAAGTGGTGGGCCTTGTTGGGGATGTGTAGCAAGAATCCTCCACTCAAATCATTTATTGAGTTGAGTCGAAGCGAGGATTACCACGACAAGAATTTAACCACCACCCCACTTCCAACCCCCGTTCTGTAGCGTCCACCCTAGGTGTCATAAAGAACGGGACGAAAACACTGTAAAAAATGGGTTCTTCACATGGGAAGGTGAAAAGTCTTAAAGGGGATGAAAAGTTTATGTGTGAGATGGAGCCAGGTAACTTAAAATACCTCGCTAAATGGAAAAAAAAGTACGGAGTAAATGGTGTATTGAAAGTGGAACAATGGAAGGACGTGGTGTGTAAATTAGAAACAAGTGTTAGTTCAAAACTGGTACCAGACAACAGAAAAAATTAAAGGAACTTGTAGTTGCACGTAAGTGGTTAACCCAGGCACAAAATAGACATAATGCGCGTGCTAAAAATAAATTAGGCCGAAAAACCGAAGCTTTGTTTGTTAGACCAGAAGATAATGAAACTCAACCTCGAGCTCAAGTATGTGCACAAAAAACCCCACCCCCAGCCTTTGACCCAAAGGAGGACGCTCCAGAGGCATTAAGGGGGGTTTCAACAGGCCAGCCTGAAAAACTAGGAAAAAAAGAGGAAACTTTGGGTCCCTCTCAATCTACTCGTAGTAAAACAACCCCAATAACTGCTAAAATCCATGTACAAATGGAAAATCCTCCTCCATATAATTCTTCTAAAACTCCGGGTTCTTCTAGCTCATATCAAAAGTTGTACCCTTCACTGTCTGAGCCATCAGAAGAGTTATATCCGATGGTTCAGGTTGCAAATCCTAATCCGGGAGAGGAAAATAAACAACCTACAATACTAGTTTTCCGTCCGTGGTCTCTTGAAGAAGCCAGAAAAGCTGTAGAAGGTGTAACTTCTCCAAAAGAAGATCTTGATAAATGGATCATGGATATGGAAGGGATTTATAATTCTTATGGATTAGAAAACATCTGGTAGCATTTAACACCTCCACCGTTCATGAGTTAATGGAGTATGCACGGCATGCAGAGAAACATGCAAAAACAAAGGGAGATGCACAAATCTTCTGGGCAGATTCCACCTCTGACCCAGAGGAAGTGTTTTCATTTCAAAGCACCCGACCCCCTCAAGGAAATAGAGGTGGCCCTCGGTCTAGGGGGTTGTCTCAGTTAAGAAATAGAATACCACAAACAGAGGAGGGGTGTTGGATTTGTGGGTCACTAGATCACTGGTCAAAAGAATGTCCTAATCAGAGACAGGCGCCACACCAAAGGGGGAGGAGGAGAGGTCGCAGGGGCAATTCACGACCTTATCAGGCGTGACTAGATGAATCAACTGTTAAAAACGAAGTTCAGACTCACGTTGTTAATGTGTATGGGACAATGGAACTATTAAATGCATTAAAAGAAAAGCCGTATATTGTTCTGACTGTCCATGGTCAGCCTGTGACTTTCTTATGTGACTCTGGAGCTTGTAAAACTTGCGTTAAAGACAGTGTAGGACTCAAATCCTCCAATACTCCTATATTTGTAAAATCAGCAAATGGTCAAACTTCACAGGAGTGGATGTCACGCTGTATTGACATCTGTGATCCTCAGACAGGAAAAAGGCTGCACGCCCCTGTTGTAATTTCACCTAGCTGCCCAATTAATCTCTTAGGGCGCGATTTGATGGGAAAATTAGGCATTGCAATTTTCCCTACAAAGGGAGGAATGAAAGCTGTAAGAGTTGAAAACGTTATGGCCACAGTAACTGAAAAACCAATGTATTTTGCTCTGCAGCTGCCATTTCTTAAACAGATAAGTGAAAAAAGTGAACTCTTAATCAAAGCAAAAGAGTCTCTGTCTGTCCCTGTTGATGAAACACCGTTAGCAGAACTAGAAGTTATCATGAATGTGTGTTTAACAACAGATGACAGATATGCAAAAAAATTCTTAAAGCAGGAACCAATGTTGGTGACTACTCAGTATTTATATACTGACGGAAACTCATTTGCAGCAGCTTCTGTGCTTCTGCCCACACAACAGCTATCTCTTTATTGCCTACCAGGGGTCCCACATCTGTCTTTGTTTAAAGCTGATGACACACAAAGCAGAGACACAGGTCCCCGTTTAAAAGCAGCAGAAATGGCATCTGATTTTCTGCCTTGTTCTCAAAAATTAGGCTGGATGTACAGTCCGAGTACACAGCTTTGGAGAATGTCGTACAGAGTTCTCTTCGATACAGAACCAAAAGTTACAGATTCTCCTTGACTTAATCTAGATTCTACAGTCCTACTATCGCAGTCTGATGAGGATGACCTACAGACTTTGCCTGCTTCATTATGGTCCACAGGTCCAACAGATGTAGGATTAATTACTATAGTGGAACCAGTCACTATTACTCCAAAATCACAGTGTAGGCCCAGAATAAAACAATACCCGTTAAAACCGGATGCACAGGAAGGAATAAAACCTGTTGTACAGGACCTTTTGGATGCTGGAATAATTAGACCATGTTTTGATTCACCATGTAACACTCCAATTTTTCCAGTACAAAAGGCTGATGGAAAAAATTGGCGGATGATCCAAGATCTCCGAGCTGTAAATGCAGCAGTCCAAACTCGAGCCCCAAACGTTCCAGATCCACACACGTTGCTTAATTCCCTAGACCCAGAAAGCAAATTTTTCACCGTGATCGATTTAAGTAATGCTTTTTTCTCAATACCAGTACATCCTGACTCACAATACTGGTTTGCTTTCACTTTTGAAGGAAAAAAGTATACTTATACGCGTTTGCCACAGGGTTTTGCTGATAGTCCAACTATTTTCACACAAGCAGTTATGACTTGTCTGGAAAGTTTTACTCCGCAAAATGGTAGTCAAATCCTGGTATATGTAGATGATCTTCTCATAGCATCTAAAAGTAAAGCAGCATGTAAAGCAGATTCTCTGCAACTTTTACATCACCTTGCATCTACTGGAAATAAAGTTAGCAAATCAAAATTACAGTGGGTTCAACAACAAGTTCGCTATTTGGGACATCAGATTTCTGAAAATGGGAAGGAAATACATGATGAGCGTAAATCTGCAATAGCGAATGCTCCAAAACCTGTAACAAAAAAACAGATGATGGCTTTTCTAGGCCTCTGTAATTATTGCAGAGCCTGGATCCCACAGTTTGCAGAAAAAACACAACTGCTACTTAATCTCATTTATGAGACTCCTATGGCCATGTCTGAGGTGATAACATGGACACCTGAAGCTGAAAAAACAGTTCACAGATTTGAAAACAGAGCTTATCTCATCCACAGTTCTTGCGCTACCTGATTACAGGAAGCCATTCGTTCAAACTGTTGATTGTAAAAATGGGTTTATGTGTTCAGTCCTGTTACAGTCTCATGGAGGAAAATTAAAACCTATCGCATATTATTCCAAACGGCTAGACTCAGTCGCATCTGCACTTCCTTTATGTCTACAAGCTGTATGCTCAGCTGCTCTAGCGGTAGAAAGTTCAGCAGAAGTGGTCTTATATCACCCACTAAATTTATTAGTTCCTCATGCTGTAGATGTGCTGTTGTTGCAGGCAAAAATGTCTTTTCTGTCACCTGCTCGACAGCTCTCCTACACAGCACTTTTGCTTTCTCAGCCTCATTTAACAATTCAGAGATGTACTGTTCTTAATCCTGCTACTCTTGTTCCAACTGCTACAGATGGTGTTCCACATGACTGTGTGTTTGAAACTGAAAAATTACAATTACCTCGTCCAGATTTGTCTGATGTGCCATTAAAAACTGGCAATGTATGGTTTGTGGATGGATCTTGTTCCAAAAATTACAAAGGGGAGACTCAAACAGGTTACGCAGTGGTGACCTCTGCTGGTGAAGTAGTTGAAGCCAAACAGATCAAAGCTCATCATTCAGCCCAGGCTGCTGAACTAATTGCTTTGACCAGGGCTTGTGAGTTGGCTAAAGGTCAAGATGTCACTATTTATACTGATAGTCAATATGCATTTTCTACAGTTTTCTTTTTTGCTAAACAATGGGAACGCAGGGGTATGACTACTAGTACTGGCAAATCTGTTACACATGCTAAGCTTCTGTTATCGCTGCTTCAGGCCATACTTTTACCATCTAAGTTGGCCCTTCTCAAATGTGTTGCTCACACTAAAGGGACTGATTTTGTGTCTACTGGTAATCGTTATGCAGATAACACGGCTAAGCTAGCTGCTACAGGCGCTTTTGGTGTGTCAGAGATATATCATGCGACATCACAGGAACTTCTTATTGATCTAGAAATTCTCCTGTCACACCAACAAGCTGCTCACCGTGCTGAACAACGCTCATGGTTCAGTAAGGGTGCTGTTAAGAACACAACAGGCCTTTATATGCTTAACAATAAACCTATTCTTCCTAAAAGTCTTTTTAATGCTGCAGCAATTCTGACTCATAGTTGTTGCCATGTGTCCACAGGTGGGATGGTTCACATAATTCAGCAGCATTTTTCAGCGTTTGGGTTTAATGTATATGCTAAAACTTTCTGTAGAGCATGTACAATCTGTGTAAGACATAATCCACAAGGAAATGTTCGACCAAAGAGGGGTCAATTTCCTAAGCCACAATACCCATTTGAGACTATGCATATGGATTTCATTGAACTTTCTCAAAGTGGTCCCTATAAATATTGCTTAGTGATGATTGATGCTTTTTCTAAATGGGTTGAAATTGTCCCATCAAAACATGCGGATGCACTAACTGTAGCTAAAGCAATATGCAGAACTATCATTCCAACTCATGGCATCCCACAGAAAATCTACAGTGACAATGGTCCACATTTTGTGAATCAAGTCATTCGGTTAATGGCAGACAGATTGCAGATAACATTAAAAAATCACTGTTCATACCATCCCCAAAGCGCTGGGTTAATTGAAAGAGCAAATTCTACTGTTAAATCCAGACTTAAAAATGTATGGAAGAAACCAAAAGGCCATGGCCAGAGTGTCTGGATTTAGTGAAAATGTACATGAGAATTGTGCCCACTGGGAATGGTTTAACTCCTTTTGAAATAGTACACGGCAGAGCTTTTAAGCTTCCTTTATTTAAAGACACCACACCACCACCAGATGACAGTGAAAAAACTTTAGCTGATTACATGAAAGAAATGTTACAGTCTAAAGAAGTGTCAAATGCAAATTCACTGCCAGAAGAACCTTTGTCTTCACAGGACCTCCAGGTGGTGAAACCAGGCGATTGGGTTTTCATCAAGGCCATTAAGAGACAGAACTGGGCCTGCCCACGGTGGGAGGGACCGTTTCAAGTGCTTTTGACCACTCCCACTGCAGTAAAGATCGCTGAGAGACCATCCTGGATTCACCTCAGCCACTGTAAGTTGCAGAGAGTGTTGGAGACCTAGGTGGGGGCAGTGGGGAAGATCTGACTACAAAGGGGTGTGGCTATATAGGGTCACACATCTCAACGTCAGCAGAAGAACTCATCACATCCCTGTTCCATAGAGTCCTAGGTAAACTCTAACATCTCTGTAACTGAGCAAAGATGGGGTCCTCATGGAGATGGGGCCTCTTTTGTGCTGTGGCTGCTGTGTGCGTGTCCTGTTTTTTCAGTCCAACCTCACTAATCCATCTGGGGAGAAGATTTGTCCATACCACTGCTATGAAGATCTGGCTAGGACACCTTCCAGACCATCACCATGACAACATATGGCAGACTTATGTGGAGATGTTGGCCAAAGAACGGAATATGACCAACTGCTACGTCTGCTCGGTGATGCCAAAGTCTACCAGAAAACCTACTCTGTATGTCAGTCCCATGAACAGGTCCCAAGCTGTCTGTTTTGCCTCTTGTGCTTTACGTTTCATGCCAGCGACTCCAGTCAACACTTCAGATGGTGACATCCTGATGAAAAGAGTGTGCACTGGCGTGACGCCCATCTTCACCTACAGTAATGTTACTGGATACCCATCACGGATGAAAGCTGTCACGATGTCAGGGACAAAACATCCGGTCTGTATCCATTCTCCACCAGGAAACTGGACTGTTCGGGTAGGCCATGTACCTGGATGCCAGCAACATATCACTGATTTATTTCCTAGCTCCGTTTGTCCAAGTGCTGATGGGACTCTTATTCCATGTCCCATGTGGACACCTCGAGGAAATTATCCCACTGAGGGTGGTTGGTTTCTGTGTGGAGGAAGTAATATCTATGCATCGCTACCCATGAACTGGTCAGGTACTTGTGCTCCTGTGTTTGTCTCTGATCATACCATCATTGTATCTACTGCAGCAGTACACTCTCATCACCTGCGACGGCGGAGAAATTCAGAAATTGTTTTCCAGCCACATGATCCTATCTGGGGTTCAAATGTTCCCAAAGAACACAAACATTGGAGTACTGCTGGGAAATGGGGACTGTCAATTTTTCCATGGGTTGGAGTAGCAAAATCTATGCTGATGATTGAAACTTTGGATTACAGAATGAAGACCCTGGTAAATATTACCATGGACATTGAGAGAGGACAGAATCAACAACTTAGTGAAATGCGACTGATGGTTCTCCAAAACAGGATGGTGTTAGACATACTTACAGCTAGTCAGGGTGGTGTGTGTGTAATGATAGGAACATCTTGTTGTACTTATATTTCTGATGCTAATGAAACTCATATTGCTGAAGCCATGTCTGCCTTAAAGAATCTGCAACAAGCCATGTTACAGGATGCTGTTCCCTCACAAGGAGATTTCCTTTCTTGGTTCATATCTGGACCATGGTGGCACCTGCTGTTGAAATTAATGATGCCTCTTCTTATTATTCTTTTCTTGTTTTGTATTTTTACTGCCTGCATAATCCCATGTCTAAAATCTCTGATAGCCAAAACTGTTGGACATGTTCTATATCAATATCAACTTGTTGCCTCTATCACTGAGGGGCACCCTGATGTCTAACGTTATGATGGATGCATTGAAAATGTGCCAGCAAGTGATGTATTCCTGATGTCTGTGTTAGACTTTTCATGCTTAATATGAAAAACAGGTGGGAAATGTTAGGAAAGTTATCCTCCTGTTCATTTACTCATGAGTTTATTTTACAAGTTATGTTTTCATATTATTCTTTTCATATTATTCTTTTATATTATTACTCTCATATTATTCTTCTTTTTATATTTACTTAACTTCTCTTTCTTTTGTAGTATGTTATTAACTTTGTTTAGGATGTTTGCTTAGAAGCTAAAAACGTTAAACATTCATGTGTTATTAGTTCCATATGTAACTGATTAGTTGTGGTCAGCCACATGCCCTTATAAGGGCATGTCCATGAGAGGTTCCAGAATGTAAAGACGGTTGGTCAATTCTCTGTGTGACTGTGTGAAGAGAAGCCCAACCTCCTTTTTCTATACAATAAAGAGAAATGCAAAGAAAGAACTGGCAGAATTGAGTCCGGACAGTGTTTGACAGCGATTCGTTGCGTCTGTTCTCAATTCTCCTATTCTGCAGAAAAGAAATCAAAAGAAACCTAATCTCTGTCTCTGGCTGGTTCTTTGCAGGTTGTGACAAAATAAACCTATCAGTGATGTTGGTCTTTGAAATCTAATTATATTTCAGAAATACTGCAAAAATTGCCCATTTTCTAAATTGTGTCTATAGACGTTAAAAATCGTGATTGGCCAAACAAAATGCAACGGATCTTCTAAAACAAAGGAGGAGTCACTCTGAGTATCAAGGAGTGCATAAGTAAGTATTTCTTTCCCAGGATCCTTCACAGAGGACAGAAAAACTGGAATAATACTTGATGTGGCAGAAATGTTTCGGGTGAGTGCATGAGATAAAACACTGTGAGAAACCTGAGCTGTTTCTTCTGGAGAGATTGAAAACTGCTGACCAACATCCTGACATCTCACTCTGTCCTTGTGTAAACAAGTAGGATGATGTCGTCTACACTCTCCACAAACATGCCGCGTTTTACAGTCTTTCAATAAATGGCCTTTCCTTAAACATCCAAAACAAAGATGGTTCTGATATATAAATGATCTTTTGTCTTCCATTGATTTAACTGCAAATTTGGGACATTTAGCAACACTGTGTGATATGTCTGTACAAACCAAGCAAGGCAGTTTAGATTTCAGAACATGACCAGTTTCTTGTTTCTTGAACTCCGTACTGGTATTAAAAGTCTTAGCTTTCCTGGAAAGATCATTTGAAGAAGTTTTAGACTTTAACAAAAATGGAGAAGCAATAGGATTACATGCTATACGTGCTTCCTTTTGTATAAATCTAGAAAAACATTCAAAAGATGGATATTCTCCACACGCTTCAAGCACTTCAACAACAACTCTACTCCATTTACGTACAACCCAGTCTGGTCATTTCTTCAACATCTTATGATTTTCTTCACAATCATTTAAGATGGACAGTCCTTTTACTTGAGGCATAGCCTCTTCACAACTTTTCAAAAAGTCAGCAAAATCTCTGAGAGATAATGGATCATTTGGTGCAATCTTTGGCCATGACATAAGTTTATCCCTAAATGGGTTTCCATATCTGTCCTGTACAACTGACCAAGCACCCTCATATGCATCCTCAGAGCTTCTGTAAAAGAAACCTTCCACAGCCTTTCGGGCTTCTCCAGAGAGATAACCTTTCAAATACAACATTTTTTCCCCAACAGAGATGGATTTTGAATCAATTAAAGTTGTAAATGATATCTTAAAGTCCACAAATTTCAAAGGGTCACCTAAGAATATGGCAGGTTCAGGAACAGGAAGGCGACTTAAACTCAATGAGCTCGTTAAGGCTTCAGCCAAGTTTACTGCAGGAATCTCAGAGCTTGAGGTGGTAGAATTGATGCAGCCCTTGCAGCTGACTTTCTTGGGTGTTTTAAAATTTGCACTGATTTAACCTCAGGCTTAAAATCAAGATTTTCCCCTTCTACCCCATCTTCAAGTCTGCTATAAACATCAAGCCGAGCTGCAGCCATTTTAACTTCCATATCTGTTTGCATTACCTTTAACTTGCTCTTCTCCTCATCAAGCTGCTGTAGCACTTCAGCTTCCTTCTGCTTCATTTCTGCCATAATCTGGGACTCATGACACTTCCAGTCACATTCAAGCTTACTGACTCTCGCATGTTGAGCTTCAATCTCCAACATGGATTTAACTTGTACCTTTTTAGCCGCAAGATCAGCTTCTGCCATTACACGCCCTTGAGAAACTTTGGAGCTGGTAATTGATGAACCACATGAAGAACATTCAGTAGAGATTTCTCCAAAAACAGACTGATATTCGTCTCTATTTAAGACTTCTCGCACTCTTTCCTTTTCAACTTCTTGATTAAATTTTTCTTCAACAATACCCCCTTCTAAACGCTTACACACAAGATCATAAATCTCATTTGTTAGTATAGTACAGGCATCTAGTTTCTGCACAATATCTGGAGTATTTAAAGAATTACGTTGAAGAAACTCATAATTCTGTTTCACTTTATCAAGACTGTTTTGGATCTGCTGATTTATTTCATCCAGATTTTCCTGAGAGCAAAAACCCTTTAATTTCGTCCTGGCTTCTCTGGCGATTTGTTTCCAGGATGCATAAGATTTAATCCATAAACAATCTGCGTCATACTTAATTTAGAAAACTCTTAATTTACTTTAGTCTACTATCTGTTACAACATATATACACATACATACTTTTAAGTACAATTCAACAACCTGGATGTCCATGTGACAATATTTTATTAACATTTATTTAAAAAAAACCTACTGTATTGTTTTTACCTCTAAAATAAATATTTCTCAAATATCTATTGTTACAGCTAATCATGGATCCATTTAAGTGAATTTAAAGCAAGGACACTCTGCGGTCGGAGATTCGGATCAACTGACAAAACAGTTGAATTTTTACTTTGCAGATTTTGGTTCAGCTGCTAAATAAAAGCTGGAGAGTTTATATTTTGGAAACCAGTGTAGAGTCTGAAAACTTGTTATATATTTAAAACTCAATAATACATCCAGGCTGAAGCCTTTGTGCTATGAGTGACCTACACATTCAACAGACTCAGGCTGCCCATATACAGATAAACACCACAGCTGGGAGGTCCCAACATATACAAACAGTGGTGCCAAAGCACGTTGACATGTGGCAAGAGGAAGATGGAATCGAACCTACGCCCTTCCTATTACAAGACAACAACGCTACTCTCAGAATCTTGACTTTTGGATCCCACAGAGGAATGTTACTGACAACCTCAAAATATACTTCAGTTTTCCTGATTCAGCTCAATTCTTCCTCTAAAACCAGGTTCTGAGTCTCTGACGTCAGCAATTATAAATCACTGCAATTAATAAACATGATTTGATTTTAAAATAATTGGACATCATTTATTCTCCTTGTTAATTTATCATTTCTCTTTCATACGTTTTATTCATTGTTAGCTTTCAGTGCCTGCGATGGACTGGTGACCTGTCCAGGGTGAACCCCTCCTCTCGTCTGGTGACAGCTGGAGCTGGGCCCCACCGGCCCCCCTCACCACCCTGCAGGGATCAACGTGTTCAGATCATGGATGGAAAGATTTGATGGTAGATTGTCTCCCTTAAGACCTCACTGAAAACAGCTTCATAGTTGATGCCTCAACATCAACTGATTATATCATATTGCTGACTATTTTTTCTACTTCTAACATAAACAGGTAAAGAAGTAACCTAGAAATGTTTTCCCACCCCAGGCATCCGGTCCCAATCATCATCAGTTCTGATGATGTCACATGCATAGCGAGTCCGCTACGTCTTAAAATTGTAAGTCAGACTTTTTTCTTTGCCATTTTTCTGTACTCTTTAAAATACAAATGTTCTTTTTTGTAGGTTTCTGTAAAGTGCAGTGAATGGGAATGTTCTGCCGTTGATCCTCACTGTTCTTAGGAAGGAGAAATGTCAGTATGTTTGCAATAATACTGGAATACTGTGATATTAAATTAAAACAATACTCTGTCCTTGGTTAAATATTTTTCACATTTCCTCTAAAGTGTACCTATTGTTTCGTTGTACTAATTTTCATAAGCATGTTGTCTGCAAATTTTGAATGTATTGACAATTTGTACAATTCTGTAATAGTATATTGGCAATGTACTCTTGAAAAATGTAAATATATTTCAAATAAAATGTGATTTGTTATGCATGCCTGCATCCAACTCTATGACCAACATTCACCATCCGACCCGATGGAACTGGAGAGGTTCTGAAGGAGGAATGGCAGAGGATCCCCAAATCCAGCTGTGAAAAACTAGTTGCATCATTTCCAAGAAGACTCATGGCTGTACAAGCTAAAAAGGGGTTTCTACTGAGCAAAAGGTCTGAATACTTATGACCATGTGATGTTTCAGTTTTTCTTTTTTTTAATAAATTTACAAAGCTTTCTACAATTCTGTATGTTTTCTGTCAAGAGGGGATGCTGAGTATACATTAATGAGAAATAATATGAACTTTTCTGAGATTAGCAAATGGCCTGCAATGAAACAGAGTGAGAATATTTAAAGGGGTATGAATACGTTTCATTCATTAATTCACCAGGGACTTTGATTTTCCTCATTAAAACAAAATCAGAGTAAAGGAAAAACATGGATATTTTGAAATGTTCGTGATGTCTTCAGTGACTCAAATATAAACATACATAAACAACTTTCCTAGCAAGTTTGGCAAACAGCTGTGGAAATTATTGCTGTGATTCAACCAACAATTTTATGATTTTCTAATGAGCAAACATTTTAAAACCAGAAAGACTCAGAAATGGAGCGATGGTCAGAAGAGGTCAAGTTTTCCATATTAAAGAAAGCCATAAAAGTAACGCATTTGATCCAAAATGTCTGATTCAATCTGGATTTTCTACTGATAAAAGCCCAGAGAATCCTCTCTGATCAATAAATTATTGACTTCATATTGAAATATTTTCCATCCACCAATCAGGAACCCAGATATCTCAGCCGGGCCCACAAAACACTCAGAACCTACTGGTACCAGTTTGACTCCACTATGAAACTGGGAGCAAACTCAGCTTGTTGTCTGGGTTACAGATGAAAACTCAGAGAAAATCAGAGTTCCTGATTGAAACCAGGTGCTGCAGCTCTGCATCATAACCAGAACCAGGCCCAGTTCTGGTTCTGCAGCAGCTCAAAGAGAGAAAACCCAGTCAGGACTGGAAACCAGAAGAATGTGGAGTTAAAACTCACCTGATCAGATCTTTGCTTCTCCTTCTGTTCACACAAACCGAGTCAGAACGAACTGGACCCGATTCTCCAGAACTTGACCGGACCCACCTGAGGCTCCGCCCCCTCTCACAGCAGAGGTGTGTTGCTAATGAGAAGAATCCTGTCTGATCATCACTACCAGGAAATAAATGGTAAATAACAACCAGTTCACATTTCAGTTTAAAGATTATTTATGTTTAAACATTTCAAGATTTTTTTCCATGACTATTTCATTAAATTAACAAAGATTTTCAAGTTGATCAGATTCAGTTTTATCTATAAACACTTTTATAAAATAGCCAAAGCTGCACCAAGTTTCTGCTCAGCAACACAATAAACCACTAATAATAGTTTCTGCTTGTTCTAATCCTCAGCGCTCACGTAGCAGAGCTCACTTCATTTAAGCCTCCTGCCTCTGACTCCCCAGAGGATCCATCACTCTGCGTCTCTGAGGTCTGAGTCCGGGTCCAGAAAATTATCTTTACACCCGTCTGGCCCCCCGGCACTGCAGAACAGGACATTACCTGTCCAGATCGCTACAAAATCATTTACAAAAAAACAGAAATATAAAATACAGCGGACCTAATTCAAACCTAATTCAACATTTATAAAGAATCCTATGTCTTTTTTCTTGCACCCCTTCAAATAAAGTCTTACCAAATTTCCTTCCTTGCAACCACATTGTTTTAAATAATATCACACCCTGGTTCACTTACACCTGCTTAGTTGTTTATGCTGTGGATTAATTTCACATTGAAACATTGTAAATAAAACATCAGCAAAACAAGAAGTGAACACTCACCTGATCCAGACGCTGCTCTTCTTCTTCTCTTCTTTTGCGGTTGGCAAGCAACTTATTGATGTGCATTACCGCCATGAACTGGAATGGAGTGTGGATCGGGATGCTACATATATTTTCCCCCAACCCCCCAAAAAAAGAAAAATAAAAGAAACCTTATATCCTTTCTATCAATTTCGTTTTCTTAAGATAATTTATTAAATAACAAAAATATACAGACTCTGCTCTGCATGGAGTCTGAACCGGTTCTGATCCAAACCTGACTAGAGCTGACACACCTGAGGCTCCGCCCCCTGACCCAGCTGAGGCTCCGCCTCCTTCCAGGTGACAATAAACACCTTTATTTTCATGTTTTCCTTTGTATGAGTTGAGCTGTAAAACTTTAGGTCAGATTTGAACTTTTTCAGGTTTTTCTCAGTTTTCTGCTCATTTCCAACCAACATTTTATTGCAGGAAATCATTTCAGGAAGGAACCAGAAGATTCAGGAGTCTGGGAGATGTGACTGTAACCGACCTGAACACTGAGGCCCCAGAGCGCCCCCTGCAGGATCTGCTGCACCATTAACCAGACAGAAATGGCAGTTTTATACAAGTTATTATTCTAATTCAATAGCTGATTTAATTAATCGAGTTTTGATTGAAAAGATTGATTCTCATCTGTTTTATTAAAAAAACATCTTCAGTCTGAATACTGCAAAAATAAACTGCTGGCTAAATTAGTAGCTTAAAGCTGAAATCAACTTGAGATGTTTCTGCTTTTACTAATTTAAGCTGTGAAACTAAATGTGAAAACTTATAATACAGCAAAAATGGCCTGGAGGATTAAAATGAAGGTTTATTTATTATATGTGTACACAGTCAGCTGCATAACAAATACACAAAGATTTTTTAAAAACTTTATTTGGTCGTTAAACATCCAGCAACCCACATTGCATTAGAAGAATTATGAAAATCAAACATGAACCAATCAGCACATTATCCCAGTGATTCTCTGAGGTTTGAATAAATCAGTAAAATCACAGTAAAGAGCCTGAAGTTCTCTAGAAAACTCAAAACATGAAATATGGAGTTAAAAAAGTAAAAACCAAAACAAACTGAGAAATTAAAGCTGAGAATCAATGATGACGTAAAACTTCAAGATTTAGCTTTTACAATGAACATAAAATATAAAATTTTTTTTTCCAGGTTCCACATGTTCCTGAAAACTGCTCTAAGATCAGAGTTTCTGTAGGACATCCAGTTCTAAACTGGTTAAACTGGTTTCTGTGATGGAAGCTGAAGTTTCTCTGCAGTTTCCAGTAAAGCATCTTTTTATCTGTGGAGCTTTGAGGAACATTTTCATGTCAGCAGAAGGAAGAAGCAGCAGAGAAAAGAGGTTTGAAGTGTCTTTCATGGCTTCAAAGCTGAACTGAAAATGATTCCCATGTTTCCATTCTCAGACCATTTCTGGTTCCAGGATGAAAATGAATCAGAGAGAAAAAAGATCAACTTTCCAGTTGAATCCAGTTCAGATCAAAACTCCATGAAGCCTCTAAATGGAGCCCAGTTTGAATTGGATCTTTATTGATCCAAAGAGACAAACAATATCAGACACTAAATGACAGACACGAGAAAATAAACAGGAGGAAAACCTTGGAGGTCAGAGGTCATCATCATGATCCAGTCAGAGTCTCTTTAGACTCAAACTGCTGCAGCTTCAACCTCTGAGGATCAGCAGGACACTGAGACCATTTTCTACTTTACTGGGATCATCAGTCGGAAAAGTCAGAATAATCAAAATCATCGAACCTGCAGAGAGAAGAAGGAAGGAGAGAGCAGATCAGTGAGTGTTTCCAGCCTCTCTCCAGCAGCAGTCAGTGACGCAGCACATCCACTAGATGGTTTCCAGGCTGCAGTCAGACTGATCTCAGAGCTGTGACCAAGATGAACCTGATCAGTTGTTTCCTGTTGAACTGAGAGAACAAACAGATCTGAGATCAGATCTGCTGCTGCCACAGTTTGATGGATGAGGACCACTGTCTCTAGACATGTTGGACGGCTGGACGCTGGAGTCCATCTGGACTTCCTGGAGACATGGACACAGCAACAACACTCATCTTCACACCAACACAAACACAGGAACACAGCAAGCTGCTGCTCCTCTGATTGGCTGATTGCTGTCTCTGTGTCCAATCAGGAAGCCTGAACCATTCTCCTCCCACTGAGAAGCTGCAGCTTTACTGGGAACACTGGATCTTTGCTTTGATGCTAACTGGGTTTAGTTCAATATGCTGATAGCAGCTGGACTCACTACAAACATTTACTTACTTTAAAGTCTTTACAAGATTCTTCAGCTGCTGAACATCTGAATCCTCCAGGTTGTTTCCTCTCAGGTCCAGTTTTGTCAGACGGGTCGGGTTGGACTTCAGAGTTGAGGCCAAATAATCACAGCTGATCTTTGACAAACTGCAGTACTGCAATCTGAATAAAGAACTAGAAAATTTCGGAAGAAATTTAGCCGGGGCCTGCCAAGGCGTGCCCGTCGGTTTGGGCCCGGCGTTGTCACGCTACAAATTAGCATCGATCTAAAGAACGCTGCAACGTAATCAATAGCATGTGGAGAATCACAAGAACGTTAAGTAAGGTGGACGTGCACCATTCAGTAAGATTTAAAATTTTCTCAAGGCTTTTATTTTGGAAGTTTTGTTAAACTTCATTTGAAAGGGCCAAACTAATCCCATGCGTAATAGTCATTGGGTTAAAATAGTTATATAATGCTGAAAACACAAGTAGTTGATGTAAAAATATTAAAGGCTTTTATTTTGAAATGTTTGTTAAGCTTCATTTCAAAGCGCCAAACTAATCCCATGTTTATCAGTGCTTTGGATAAAAAATTCACATAATGCCCAAAAGAGCAAATACCTGATGTAAAATTGTCAAGGCTTTTAATTTGAAATTTTCAGTATGCTTCATTTCAAAGGGCCAAACTAATACCATGTGTAACAGTGCTTTGGATGAAAAAGTCAAATAAAGCCAAAAAGAGCAATTACATGATGTAAAAATATTCAAGGCTTTTATTTTGAAATTTTCATTAAGCTTAATTTTTATTGCCCCAAAAACCCATGTCTAATAATCATTGGGTAAATCAGTTATATAATGCTCAAAACACAAGTAGTTGATTTAAAAATATTAAAGGCTTTTATTTTGAAATTTTTGTTAAGCTTCATTTCAAAGGGCCAAACTAATCCCATGAATAACAGTCATTGGATAAAATCAGTTATATAATGCTGAAAACGCAAGTAGTTGATGTAAAAATATTAAAGGCTTTTATTTTGGAATTTTTGTTAAACTTCATTTCAAAGGGCCAACCTAATCCCATGAATAACAGTCATTGTATAAAATCAGTTATATAATGCTCAAAACACAAGTAGTTGATGTAAAAATATTAAAGGCTTTTATTTTGGAATTTTTGTTAAACTTTATTTCAAAGGGCCAACCTAATCCCATGAATAACAGTCATTGTATAAAATCAGTTATATAATGCTCAAAACAGCAATAATCTCATGTAAAAATTCTCAAGGCTTTTATTTTGAAATTTTCAGTATGCTTCATTTTAAAGTTCCGAACTAATACCATGTGTAACAGTGCTTTGGATGAAAAAGTCAAATAAAGCCAAAAAGAGCAATTACGTCATGTAAAAATATTCAAGGCTTTTATTTTGGAATTTTTGTTATATTCAAGGCTTTTATTTTGAAATATTATTATGCTTAATTTTAAAGTTCCAAACTAATCCCATGTGTAACAGTTACAGAGTTAAATCAGTTATATACAGCCCATAGCAGCAATTAGTTCTAAAGGCCAGTTCAGTCCTGATCTGTTTCAACTGAGTATTCCACTATAGATAGAACTACAGTGATGCGTATTTGTAGTCCTAATCAGCAGCCAATAGCCTCTTGAGTTCCGTTGCTATGTTAAATAAGTTTCTCACCAAGGTGTGAAGTGTTAGTGACAGAGCCTGAGACAGCCTAGAAAATCCTGTCGCATGACTTTGCTCTGAAGCACCGTGACAGACAGAAAACCGTACGATCTAGATAAATTTCGAAAACATTTTACCGGAGCAGACATGCGTATCAATGTCAGGACCGATTTTGATACCAATCGTGCGATATTTGTGGGCGTGATGGCGATTTCAAAATTATTTTGGGGTGAAAAAGTTCTCTTGATTTCTCACTCTAATCAGTGAGAGACGCACTCTAATTTTCGGAAAAATGAGAAACTTTGGGTCGCTTAGAGACAAATTGTGGACAAACCGTAACTGGTATCGACGAGCCGTCTTCACTTTCGAAGAGATCACAGACGTATCTACAAAATGAAATTTGAATGGCATTTCTACGTGAATTCGTGACAACACAGAAAATCCTCAAAAATAGGGTATTTCTAGGATTTTTCCCATTGACTTATAATGGGGGTTTTTTCGTAGTTTTTTGCGAATTATGTCGCCATGTTAACCCCGAATCCCACCAAAAGTAATAGCTCCAATGGCGTGAATTTTCTGCACATTTTGATACCTCATTTGTAGGTGTGCACGCAGCGGTACGAGCCGCATTAACGGTTACGGATGAAAAATAAAGAATTGGGAGAATAGCAATAGGTTCCTGCCATTGCTTTGCATGGCAGGCCCCAATAAAAGATGTGAGCTGAAGCCAACAGGATGCAGGTTAACCAGTCCAACAGAACCAGTTAAAGATTCTCATCAATATTAATGCCAACAAGCTGCTGCTTCAATAAAGACCTGCTGACTTCAGAACCAGAACCAGAACCAGAACCAGAACCTGGTACTGGGTCATGTTGTGTTGGAGGATTTTAGTCAGTAAAATCATTCCAGGTTCTGATCAAAGTGTTGAAGCATCAATCATTGATTATTGATTTGTTCCTGTCAGATTCCAGGAATTCACTTTTCTAGACTGGGTTGAATGACCTTTGACCTTCTTCACATGAGGGGGATTTCTACACACTGGGGGTCCGAATGCTGTCCTGTTCTGACCTCAGATCAGCAGGTCCAACTCAGTTACACAGAGGGACTAAATTAAACTCTGGATCCAAGTCCAGGAACAAACTCAGAAAATATTTATTAGAACAGAAGAAATTAATTTGATTTATGATCAATTATATATAATTATTCACAGAAATATCAATAATTATAGAAATTACATACCCCCAATGTCTCCAGTCTGC